>NC_090931.1:723077141-723377279 GCF_040938575.1 Ambystoma mexicanum
ATACAGAAAGATTATACACAGTACTCACACCATAGGAATCTAAGCTTCTCTTACACTGTACAGCATTTGTTCTGAAGGTGGTTAAAGCAGCCATTCCATAACACTCAAAGCATCCTATATAGCTATTTTTAAGAGTTCTAGAGACAAACGGCTAACAGTTATAACACAATAAATATATCTCAGAAAACCAAATTCTTTCTGGAAGATGTTTCCGGAAAACCCTACGCATTCTTGTTAGTGGATTTAAAAACGACCCTATATGATTACAGATTGCACACAGATATTTTTCAACTAGATCTAGAAGCAGTCTACAAAATACTGAACATTTGTAACCCCTATAGAAATATTACTTTTTTTCATTTAAATGTACAGCCAAGAGGACTGTTTTTTAACATCGAGTTCATGACATGCTGCACCATCGGAAAGCCATGCTGTCTGCAGTTTCCAAAGATTCAGTTGTAGCCATTTCATACATTTCCCTAAACACATTAAAAGGCAACGTTCCTTTATCAGTACATCAGTTCCAGTTGCTAAAAAGGGCGCTTAGTAATGAAAGAAACTCCGTGACATCATAAAGTAATATTGTGTAACAGCCTGGTGGCTTCATAGGTTCACTCCTGAGCCTGGCTTTTCCTTTAATCACAAGAGACTTAGGTGAGAAATAATGGCGTGTGCCCAGAAAATGTACCCCACATCCCACCAACAACTGGAATTAATGGGGGATCCTAATCAAGAACACTGGCATAGTGGAACAACATCTACACTGGGCCTAGACTCCCACATTGAAAGAAATGCTAAACTGACAACATTTTAAAAACTATGACAAATCTATACTCAGCAGCTATTAAACAATACTTCCTTTCTTTCGTCAAGGGGAATATGAAAAAAAGGAAAAATGAACCCTATTGTAGTGTTGTACTTATCTATTTGCACTGGGTGCACACAGTGCTGCTGATGGTAGAACACAGCTATGTCATATGGAATGTGATGGGACCTGAAGGTTCCAAGAACTACAGTTGGGAACACAGGATGGGAGAACCTTACTGAAAGGATGTCATCTGTTTAGCTCCCTGCCCCTTTCTATATAACTAGCCCTGTAACTCTGTAACTTATAAATAAACTCACTCCTTTTATATATACTGGTCTCCTGTGTCTTACCTGAATCCAGATGTCTTCTTACCATCCCCGATACTACAAATGGCGACGAGGATGGGATTAACAGGTGTTGCTGGTTCCAGTTGGACTGTTATATGTTTGCCTGTTGATCCCAGGATAAAAGGACCCACTGATGAAATTTCTGCTGACTCCTGCCATCATAAAAATGCTTTTGGCAGAGGTCCATGTTGAGCCCAGCAGTGGCACAGCCCAGCGCCAGCTTCTATGTGAGATGACTTCATGGATCATCCGTGCAAGGTGTAAGTCCTGTGAATGCTGTGGCAGGCAGCCAACATGCAGCGTCTGTTGGAGAATTTGTTTACTTCCATACATTAAGGTACTGTGCTTTTGGATGAGGCGTTGCAGCAACAGTTAAAATAAGGGCTGTAATCTCAATGACTAAGTTACAGGGCTATGGAAGGATTGAGATCCCCTTTTAATGCAGCAGCTGATGAAGTACTGTGAATGAAATGTGTGAGAAATACTCTTCACAGTGTGAGTTCATGGGCCATCTGATTTGTTGTTCTGTGCGCTGGAAGCTGTTGCCGCATCCTGTTTCCCATAGGGACTCATGCCTCTTTTAAAGGCGCTGCTTAAATAAAAGTAAATTTGGGCAACATATATGCCTGAGGAAACATTTGATTTGTGTGCCGCATCTGGGAAACCTTTTGAAGTTTGTTATGAGTTTGGGCACTGTTCAAGATGAAGCGCTGACTGGCCGTTAAATGACTGCTGTATCACAGAGCTCTGCTTGGCCTCTTGTACACATAGCCAATGATGACGTCTCAGAATGTTTCCGTGGTGTCGGCGAAGCTGAGAATGTCAAGGCAGAGTGTTAGTATCTGCTTATCTAACGAAGCAATGCTCAAGTTCCTGGCCGTGTGACGAAGTTCAGAATATTAAAGGAATGGCACTTTCAACGTTATACACGTGATGACGTATGAGGAAGTAAGAGACTCTTTATCGTGTCAATGTGGAGTTTCACTGCGACGATGGTGTATACCAATGTGTGGAGTGCTGGTTGACGATGGAATTTAAAGGCCCCAGAAATCTTTTCCATTTCGTTTTGCAGCTGATTATAAAGGTAAGGATTCCTGTTTTCCGTTTATGTTGCTGCAGGCAGCATTTGAAAATACTACTTGTGCGGGGCACTAGCAATGCTTTCCGCATGAATGAAAGCACAAAGGGGTTATTGTTATGAATGCCTTTTAAACGTGTACAGTTACTTGTATATGTGACACACTATGGGAAAAGAGCAATGTTCTGGTTTTGTTTTTGCTGCTGTTACTTTTCTACGTGCAATTCATGGACTACAGAGTTATTACAGTGATGTAGCTGATGTTTTTTTTTTTTGAAGGCATTTCAAACGTATGCAGTTAATGTTATATGCGGTTTTAAATGTAAAAGATTTATATTTCTTCATGGTTTAAGCAGTGTGGATGCTGCCACGATATAAATAAATGGAGTGTGCTAGTATTTTAATGGGTGACAGAATGTTATGCATATTGTAGTGTGCCTGGCTGGGAAGGCACACGGTGCATTGCATTGTATAGTTTGTTAAGCATTATATGTGTAAATGAGGGTACATGGTCTATGCATAATAATATACTCATTCATAACAATAACCAACAAACAACACAAAGAAAAAAAATGTTTTTTTTCCTGTGTAGTGTTTAACTATTTTTTTAGGATTTTCAGGTCTTCTAATTCTGGACTTTTAATGTATATTGATATTTTATTTGTTTATGCAATCCAAAGGGCATTGATGTCGATTCATATTATAGAATTCATGATGTGAATTGTTATAAGTATAATTTAAGTGACACAGCATCGTTCTGATGTCATGTTAAAGTATAATTTAAGTGGCACAGCATCGTTCTGATGCCATATTATAGTATAATATTTTTGGCACAGCATCGTTCTGATGTCATGTAATACATGAGTGAAAATAATGAGTGATTTTCATGTTAAATGAGAGAGCCCTATGGTTAAATGTGACACAGATGTTGCGTGGTATGCATACACATTTTTGGGCATATTACTTATGGCATGCATATGAATATGTTACCGGTTTAGATTCCTTGGCCTAACATGTTTTTTAAACCTTGGATGCTTTCATTTTTTTGGCTGCATTCAAAACAATTTTGTTTTCAAAGATCTTTTGCACTTGGACTCAGATCTGATCAGTCTCTGTCGCAGTGTATTCTCTTCTCGCGCTGTTCTTTTCCAGCTGCGTTGTTTTAATGTGATCTTTGTTTTGTGAGTTTCTTTTCTGCATTTTCCCACTTTTCATTGTTTCTTATGGCAGGGTGTGTATGTGAATATGTGATGGCGCAAACCACTGGTGTTTCAGAGAGGAATGGTGGTGTATGTAATTATGCAGTTATGGTTGCGAGGTATATGGTCCATATAATGTTGGATAGTTTCTGATGGTTGCGTGAGTACGCGTTTGTGCTGGGTGTGGCAGACCCTGTCTCCAGGTGGCAGATGGAGTGGGAGGAGATACGCTCTGATGGTTGAGAGTGTGGCAAGGAACGTATGTGCTCGCAAGTGGCAGTTGTGAGGCCCGGAGTGGCAGTCCCGGGCAGGTGGTGATTTGTGTACTTGATTGTTTTGAGTGTTAGTTACGTGAATGTGGATACGCTTTCTTGGTTGTGAATGTTGTATAGGTTTTACGGATTTGCAGGAGTGTGTAAATTTGAGAGCCTCTTTTAATGCTTGGTGTGTGATACTTTGTTTGGTGTTCAATTGAAGAGAGGGAGATGTGTAGTGTTGTACTTATCTATTTGCACCGGGTGCACACAGTGCTGCTGATGGTAGAACACAGCTATGTCATATGGAATGTGATGGGACCTGAAGGTTCCAAGAACTACAGTTGGGAACACAGGATGGGAGAACCTTACTGAAAGGATGTCATCTGTTTAGCTCCCTGCCCCTTTCTATATAACTAGCCCTGTAACTCTGTAACTTATAAATAAACTCACTCCTTTTATATATACTGGTCTCCTGTGCCTTACCTGAATCCAGATGTCTTCTTACCATCCCCGATACTACACCTATGTACACCAGATTTAGAATCTGCAAAAAATGCTATTTCCCCAAGGAAACTTTCCAAGTATATATCCCATTGATGAAGGAACTTTGGACTCTGTGAGTAAAAGTACAGAACAAATGCGGAGTATTTAATTAGTAAAATGGCGATTGATAGAGATATAGCTTCCAGGAATGAAAAAGGCGAGTTTGTCTACAATGGAAACACCATGAAAGGATCAGATCTACATGACCTAATCCATTGCATAGCGATCCCTTGGGCAATGATACATCGAAACCAGTTAGTGGTTGGGACCTAATCATGCAGGCCCCTGCAGAGTTAAACATTCCTTCCACCTTTTTGGTTAATGCCAACATCAGAGAATTATTAGACATTTTAAAAGATTCTGGATCAAACCCCTTCTCTACCCTGAAGCTTGCAACATCTGCGCCGTTTCATCTGCATTCAAAGACACCAACATCGGTTTTCTGGCCACAAATGGGCCCTTTAGAGGATCTTGAACCCCGCAAAAAGACTTCACACAAATGTCAACCTGGCTACCTGTTTAAGATATACTATAAGCTTTTTGGAAGTGCCTGCATGAAGTTTATTGTTATTTATATTTGTATGTATCGTTATCATTCCTTTAAAACCCAACTTTTTAACTAAACATATGCTTCGTTTTTTTGCTGTGAAGCATAGTAAATAAAAAAAAGTTTTGTTTGATTAATCTGAAGAATTATAAGCTTGCAAACAGAAATGTTTATTTGCACCTAACACAATTCCATTCCTAGCTCATTTTAAAGTTGGGTATTGTCATTGTTGTGTACAGTTGTTTCCCCCAAAACATGCCCTGCCATGCTAATGTTTACTTGTTACGACATGTCAATGTTCCTGGTCTGGGTTCATAGAGGGTGGAAACTTCGAGGCCCAGAGGTCACCAGGTGCTCAGGGTGGCGACTTCCAGGGTCAGAGTTCACATTGGGAACAGGGCGAGGATATTCTCTGGATTAGGGATCAAATAGAGTGTGAAAGGGCATCTGAGATTAGGGGTCATACTTTGGATGGTGGAACTATCAAGTTCAGAGGTCACAAGGGGAGAAGGAGAGGACATTCAGGGTCAGCGTTCAGAGAGGGCAGAAAAGGGGTTCTGAGGTCTGAGGCCATAAAGTATGGGGTGGTACTTCCAAGGTTAGAGGTCTATGGGTGGGGTTTACCATGGGCAGGGTTAAAAGAAGGTAGGGTGGGCCTTCTGGGGTCAGTGATCAAAGGGGGGCATAGCAGTGTGAATACTCTTAAATCAGGATGATTTCATTGCTGGTGCAAGATGTCTGGAGTCAGGTGTCAAATGCTAGGGTGTGACATCCGGGTTCCAGGGGGAGTAGCCACCTGTCACATTATGCAAACCACACCCCGTTTCCAGGTTCATGAAAGATATACATTCTGTCTGTGGTCTTGAACTGCATTGTACAAGACAAGCTCTTTAATTCTCTGTAGCTCATTTTGATCAAATTAGTAATTTGGCAGCTAGGAGCCATTACATGGTGACATACATGTAGGTGACTTCCCACCGCCAAATGTTCATCATTTGCAGAGTGGATTGCAAATGTGCACGGCAAAAGGTGGTGTACACTCCACTGTGCAAGGTTAGTAAATGCTGCCTGGCAAGCGGTGCTTATAATTATAATAAAAAGCTGCCCAGTGTGATGGCATGTCAGGCAACGTTTAATAGTAACTGTACAAGCTGCCTACAATGTGAGCATGGCAGGCAGCGTGTGCAATGGATCCCTATGGGCTTGAATAAAGAAGACCGACCCCATAGTGATCTCCAGCGTTTGCACCAGCATGAAAAGCCATGCTAGCATAAATACTGGAGAATTAGTATGGTGGAGAGAAAGGAAGGTGGTGGAAATGCAAGTTGTGTTCCATCTCTCCTCCCTGTCATACTAATGATTGAAAATATGGTGTGGCATGAGTGGAAGGCATTAAAGTCTTACTCAATGCTTTTACTCCTCCCATTCACGTTATGCCACAATAGAACATGCGCTCCATTAAGGGTAATTGCCTGCTTTGCACACTCTGGGCCTGATTTACAGAAAAACATGCAAAGTGCGCGCAAATGTTCACGCGCATGCTCTAGGATTGGCTAGTGCAAACGCATCACATTTAGGGGCAGTTTACAGAAATAAGTGCAACCAGATCCCTTTTTGCACTTATTTCTGTAAATGAAACAGGTTTGCACCCGACACGCTCAAAACACGCCCCCAGTGCAAAACAAGAACCCACGGAAATAGATTGTGTTGCGCACAATGTGAACTATGCGACTAGATTCAGCAAAAATTACAAATTACAAATTGCATGGTGGTTACTCACAAGTAATCAACATTTCTTGCAACCATACCAACCATTAACAGTCCCAGGAGTGCCACAAATCTGTGCTCCCCAAATGCAGAGTGCACCTACACCCACTATTCCTACTCTCTGTACACCCACCAATTTGAGCCCCCACCTGTAAATTGTGCCTACACCCACCAATCATACTCTCTGTACAACCAATCACTACACCACATTGTCATGGCCACAGAACAAGGACCACGAGCTCCATCACATAAAGGGTCCAGTTCTGCACACTTTTATTCTGGTGCACGTGTTATTTCCTCCTCTGCAGGTCCCCCACGTGCATCCAGGTTGGGTGTGGCCATAGGAATACATCGGGCTGCACGTGCAGCATCTTCTGGGAGTGGCAGGGTGGGGCCACAAGGCAGAGCAAAGGGGCGTGGCTGGGACCAGGCTATTTAAGCGTTAGTCTGCTCATAGCAGCGTAACGCTCACCGCCGCCTGAAGTGCTTCTTACCTGATTCCAGTGATACAATCGCCTGAAGGGCATCTTAGCTGATTCCAGCAATACCATCGCCTGAAGCGCATCTTACCTGATTCCAGCAATACCATCGCTTGATGCACATCTTACCTGATTCCAGCAATACCATCGCCTGAAGCGCGTTTTACCTGATTCCAGCAATAATAGCAGCCTGCAGAGCATCTTACCTGATCCTAGCAGTCACCGCAGTCAGATTGCATCCTTACCTGTTCGGGCTTCCAACACTTACTCAGGACCTCATCTCGGCCAGCATCCTCGCGATCCAGCCATCCATCATCCGCCGGCAGGTCTTCGGATAGCTGCTCACCGTATGACTTTGCCAGGCCATCCCTGCAGGAGAAAAGGAAAAATAAGGTTAGAAACAACATAAAGACATTACGCTAAGGTCACGCACAACGCAATCCTCGCGCTGGACCAAACTTACAATATATTTGGGACATCGTAAACTCCTCAGACTTCCATTGGGGCTCGCTTCCAGCGCCTCTCATCACCTATTGGGGAGGAGGAAAGACATTCGAAGGGATACAGACAATAATCATGGAAAAAAAGGACATTGCGAAAGAATACGGACAATAATCATTGTTGAAGAATACTTACCTTTGAAGTGGTTCAGCCACAGCCGGCCTGAGCTGCCACACACATGGACCAGTGAAGAAACTAGGTCTACCTAAGGTGCCCCTGCACTTGAGAAGCAGGAGAGAGAGCTCACCCTCATAAATAAACAGGTGACACTATATGGGTAAGCACATGCTCACCCCATTTTGGGAAGAAGGGTTTGAGGGAAAGCACAGCCGTATCACAGCATTCTCACTGCCTTGCGTATTCTCGCAGGGGCAGTATCAACAACCAGTGCAGTCCACAACATGGGAGCAGGGGAAGAAGCCTGATCCAGGGGAGCCAGTTCCAGGGATGGCTGCAACCGTGCCCCAACGTCCCCACAGAGACCAGGTGAGCGAAACACACACATATAACCCCACACCAATGCATCCACCTCAAAGTACTAGCACATGCAAGGTGCATCTGAAATCACCATGACTCTGTATCCACACATCTCCCTCAAAGGACTAGCACACACAAGGTGCACACCAAATCCTCACAACCCTGCACCCATGCATCCCCTTGGAATTCAAAAATAGGGTATACGGTGGACTCACACATTTGCTGTGGCCTGTCTCCATTATCACCCACTCTGTGGGAGCACAATGATATCTGAGAACTGTCCAACTGGGGTAGCAGTTTTGTGGTGCAGCTGGTGGATGCCCCCCCTGCACCTGTCTGTGTGCAATAGGAAAGCAGCAAGCCAACGAGCCAGAGCTGGCTTGGGTGCCCCAGTGCCAGTGTCGCCCAAATGCTCTGAGCCCAGAGTAACGCTGAGGTGAGACTGGAAGCTGAGAACTATGTGGGACCTTGACTCTGGCAGGGGTCCCACGGGACGAGCTGGTTGGGCACTTTGAGGTGGCCTGTGACACACTGGGTAGTCAGTCCTGACCACTGGGCATCCACCAAGCTGAACCAAATGGGAAGAATGGAAAGTGAGACCTGGGGCCTGGACAGGGCTACACAAGGCAGGCAGGGGCCTCCTGGGTCCGTACCTCACAAGAACTCAACCTTGTTCCCAAATCTGCAAACCTCTGCCTCTCAGCACTTAGCCCAATACCCCATCAAAATCCACTTGAATTGTTACCAACTCCTGTGTGTACCCACACATCCCTACTGTATCTTGTGGAGGGACATTGTGCACACATCATTCAGACTACAACCTGTGGGTCGTGTGTACCAAATGAGTGACCACAATTGTTGACGAAACCCAGATTGGACATTTCCTTCATTACTGACAGTGACACTGTATTGTCTGTGTAACAACTGATTCACCATTACCCCCCTCCTGAGGAAATTGACTTCACTTGGCCCACCACACCAAATATGACGGAGGAATATCACCTGAGTGTACCTGTTTATTCACATGAATGTCATGTTACCGTCCCTAGAAGTGTGAGGGTTGGGTGGCCCATCACATTCCCACTCACTGTTGCATGCTGGCTGTTCAGATCCCAATCCTACACAGATGTGTCTCTCATGATGTATGCCATGGAGAAATCAATGACTACATTAATTGTATGCACCTTTGATGCTTTTGCCACACATTCACCTGATGCACATATACAGCCACGAACAGCCTTAGGCACACACTCATCTGCCCTAGAGATGTTGGAGTGATGTATGGGGTGTAACACATGCATTTGCAGTCACAGTGTGTGAGATGAACACAAGTCTGCACAAAAGGCCAAATCAGGCAGCACAGACATTCATATTACATATACTGACCATGACAGTGACCATCACTGGGATTTCCAAAATCAGAGCAGCAAACACCATCCCTGGCAACATTACTACTCCCAACACACCTTTGACACACACAAGACATTGATAAAGCCTTCCAGATAGAAATGTCACCGATACAAGCATATCTCCATCCACAACAAAATCACAACCCTGCATGAGTAGTGGGGCCAAATACATCGACCACATCCCAGGATCAAGAGTGTGTACAGTGCAAAATCCATGCGTACTGCAGGGTACAGACATCATTGTCTTACATAGGTAATCATAGATCTGTACAGCCAACATACATCGCTACATGGCCATCTGTGCAAGGAATGCAATGTGCGACAACCTTGACCACCCTAATGATGAACCATAATAATAAACCATCACCTTTACATGAATACAGCCAGAGATGCACATGGCAGTCAGCATACATCACAAATACATTCACAAATCCTATGCACATGAATCAACTACATATATGGACTGCGAAGGTCACAATGATTACATTTACATATGCTGATATATAAGTGCATGGCACACATGGTTCTTGTTGGCAATGTGCACATGTACCACAGAATCATTCCTGCATGAGGAGAAGATGCATTGACAAATGCTACACAGAATCTTGTAAACTCAAAAAAATGAAATGCTTAGTGAGGACTCATAATTCCGGACATGCATACCACATGAGTATGCTGTATGTAACCAACAGAACAGCTCTGTGTGACATGAACACCAAAAGATGAATGCACACAGACATGAGCGTTGGAGAAAGTAAATCACACAAAAACTAAATAACCACATGAATTTATTTGATCCAAAGACACAACTTTATTATAATGCAAACAGAACATGAACGATGAAACGTTAGCACAAAACAAAATCACAGGAATCCTCTTTTAAAAAATGAAATGATGAAAAAAAAATGTTTTAAAACGATGTAGTCACTGCTGCAGTCCAATGTCTGACAATGCCTGTCTCAATAGCTGTGTCTCCACCTCAACTTGCTGCAGGCAGGCTTCAGTGGTATCCCTGAGGGCCTGCAGGGCGTCCCTAGTGGTCAGCTGTATTTACTGTGCAGCCCTCGCACTCTCCCCCAGAATGGTAGCACACAACTCCACCAGCCTTGCAAGTGCTGCAGCCCTGGTAGCTGCCTCCCCCATTGCCTGCAGCCTCTGCTCCTCCTGCTGCCTCATGTGTCATATAGCTGGCATGTGCTGGCTACACATATCCTGTGCTTCGCCACCTGCCGCTCCTGCCTAACATTGAATGCCTGCTGCACAGCCCATGCTAGATGTATCCAGTGTAACAGCCTCCATTGCCACACCAGCTCCAGCTGCCTGGCAGCCCACCTCAGGTGCTGGGACTGCCTCTGGTGAGATGAACGACTCCTGGAGGGGAGAACTGCACCACCACCTGCCTCCAATGCCATGTCGTCCTGCAATGCTTGTTCCTCTGTAAAGACCATTCCAGACTGTGGGAACACCTGAACAGCCTCTGAGACACCTACTGACGTGGTGGCAGGTGCAGCGGAGCCTGAGGTGATGGTCAGCACAGAGGCCACACCTGTGGGTGCCTATGGCACAGTTGCTAAGGAGGAGGTGTGTGACATTGGTGTTGCCTGTACCAATTGGATCACACACAGCAGTGCACTTGCCATTTGGGACATGATGTGCACACCTGCCCATGATGGCTCATGAGCTGGCCACAGATTATGTCAAGGGCCTGAAAGGCAGCCACCTGTCGCCCACAGCCCAATAAGAGCAGGGGAGCAGGGGCAACACTGCATCATGGATGGCCTCATCGGCCTTCACTGCGGGGCTTGTCTGCGTGGAGGCATCACTGAAGATGTGTAGCCCTGCAACCAATGGGGCAGTGAGAAAAACTGACTCCACTACTGCATCCTGCATAACCTCCTGACCCAGGTCCATGCCTGCATCCTGCACATCCAACATTGTATCCCCACCAGGCATCACGGACAGGCCCACAATAACACCATCCGCCTCAACATCACCTTACCTTGACAACACAGAAGTAACCTCCGTGCCAATCGGCTTGTCTATGGGTATTGCAGAATGTCCCTGCCCCTCTGCCTCTGAGGATTCAACCTCTATGACCTTCGCAATGTCCTGTACCTCATCAACAGTGCTATCTGATGATGTCCCTTCGCCAGCCACATGTCCCTCAAATAAGGTGTACGATGGCAGTTGTTGCTGTGGTTTGCGTAGCCTCCTGGAAGGCCTTGATCTGGATTGCTGCTCCTCCTCAGCGCCAGTCTCTTCATCTGCATGCAACACTGGATGAAAATGGAGAGAGGAGTGGCAGTTCAGCATATGTGTGTACACAAGTGCATGTCCGAAGACTGGCAAAGTAGCATACCGCCATCTCATATACAAATTCCACAGCCTCATCATATCACTACTTCAATGAATCATCCTGAACACATATAAATGTAAGCACGTAATACATGATGACATCCCCATCATTTGCATGCCTGGACTTGCATAGGATATGACACCACTCCATGGGCACAATAGTTACCAGGGCCAACTGGGCACATGGCTGGGGTGTACATAAAGACTGCAGCATGTTGAATGTCTGGTAGACATGGCCATGAACACAACATCATAGTGCAGTGAAAACTGAACACTTTCCCGGTTATGTGCTTATCTTACAAGCAATTGGCCAAACACATTAGTTAATAATCATCAACATAGATAAATTATCTTCAATCTGTATTTATTAGATTCTTAATTTCATGGATCCTGCCAACACAGTCGTTTTCAAGGCATTGATATATACAGTCTGAAAAAGAATAAGTCCATATTTGGTAAAGTATAATTCAAGGTACATTCAAATAATATAGATAAAAACAATTGTTCAAGCATTGTCATTACCATACCAGTTCGGATGAATACCAATGATTAAGATGAGGTTGATGAGAGGAAACAAGGTAAAATCATAAGATAAAATAATAAAAACAGAAGATATAAAACAGAATTTAATTCTACAAATAAATAAACAATACAATTAACCATATTATCTACTCAGGGCAGTGATATATACAGTCAAGCTGGTGTTTCTTTACTATTCTCCTAATGCTGGATTCTCAATTTCCCTTTGTTCAGTGTATTTTAATATATCTTCTGTGGATATTAAGTCTGGTCTTCAAGTTTGTGAATGATTGTTATCAAAATCTGTTATATTTACAGTTCTCTCGATCGGAGTGTCATCCTGGTGAGGTGTTCCTCATGGCAACCTGACCAGGATGACGCTCTGATCGGGAGAATATTTGCAGGGAGGCTACCAGTAACCTTGGCATTGCTTTCCTCCACGGGGTTGGTACAGGGATTATCCAGGGCAATGCCTGAAAATAGTCAGATCTGCACACAGATGCTTGCTTTTGGATTAAATGGGTTACATGCTTTGTAAACAACATGGCCGGTCTCTTGCCACCTTGGCACACAGATCCTGCATTAACGACAATGCCCCTCTGACTCCATTTCCTACTCCTACCTGCATCATTTACCAACTTGCATTTTCCATTGAATATGACATTTAGCATTAAAACCAAATACGACACCTACTAAATGTTGCCCTGTCTTTTGCCTGTGTAGCCCGGAACATACATTTGTTCCTTCCTCTGTCAGTTTAGCTACATGATGTTGCTGACATGTGTAAATACTGACTCCAGTTCGTACATGCACATTTTGCCGTGCGCATCTAATGCTGCTGGCAATGACATGACTGATAAGGCTTTTTGGGCAAACTGATGATGTTTGCTTGAATGGGACATTGAACTTGCATCACCAAAATATGTGACGCTGATATCTGAAAGCCACTGTCAGTGGGTTCCATGTACGTCCTGGGGACTTTCAAGTCATGTCTAAGTTGTATGGATACCTCTTTCCTTACTCATCAGGATTACACTGCCATCATGTATGTCAGATTTGGGATGTCTGAGGTGGCGTGGTGCTTCTGCTATGGTTTGCATGGATGTTGAACATGACTATAGACCTAGTTTGTGAGTTTGAAGCACGTGTAGATGGTCCATATATTCTGCATGCATTTCATGTTCGGCATATGTGAATACCCTGCTAACCCCCGGAATTGTGTTGCCTGCCTTTTTGTAGGTGATGACTCAGCAGAGGGGCTGCAGGTGGCAGATGAGTTGGCAGGGGATAAGCAGCCATGCCCCATCATTGGCCGGGCTGAACCTGCTGCTGTTAAGGACCATCGTCAGCATACCTGCACAGGCATCACCAGATGAGGATGACGATGCTCATGTTGTAGCCATATTGAGGCAGATTGTGGAACACCCGGCATTCAGTAGTCCTGATCATGTGAAGATTCCAAGCCTGAGGGGAGTCAGGAGACTGTTCCCTTGCCAGTGTTGAACCATGCTTTTTCTGACTGCACTAAATAGGCAATGTTGCCTAAACCCATCCAGCAGGTAGCAGAGGTGTGTATTGGGAGTGGGATGCATGTAGACCGGCAGCCCATGCCAATGCGCTCACATAGACAGGGCTGCACTGCCTCATCACAGTTTATTTGGCCACATAAACGTGGGGGCCGTATGCCTGCTTCACGCTTTGACTGGGATGAGGAGGTGCTACGTGAAATTGTCAAACAGGGTGAGTTCATGAAGGAGATCAGCAGGGACAAGCATTGTCTGGCAGACAATATCATCAATTCTAATGTTATGTTGTGTACTGAATTTGGACTATTCTGTGGAGGGGTCTCTGCCTTGAGGCAATGCCTACATGATGAGATGAGAACTTCAAGTGAACAACGCAGGCAGGAGACGACAGACTTGGGTGTACTCCTCAATGAGCAGATGGAGGTCTCAAGGGAGCATCACTGTCTGGAGAAGTCCTCCTTGTGGGACACTCTGAACATCCAAATGGATACAACAAGGGTTGCCATGCAAGTGGACTTAAAGGAGATGCGCAAGGAGAGTCATCAGGACCTAGCTGCTATTGGCAGAGTATTGCATGCTTCTGTGTCATGTTTGGCAGCGGCATATGAGGTTCAGGTATTGGCCTTGCGTGGCCAGGGCCCCCCATGCCAGGATCCTCCACAGAGTGGGTCTTAGCAATGCATTTTGCAAGTGATGCTATATTTGAATTCCTTGCACACCCATCTTCTGTTGCAATTCTAGTTACCACACCCCTTCCTCATGCCCCCCACTGACTACGTGCTCAGTGATGGATTTTGGAATTATATTTTCTTTTTGCTGTCAAAGGTGGACTCCTTTTTTTTGTTCAACATACATTGCCATGATGCACTAAGTGGCATTGGTTCACTTCATATGGGACTTTGCTAGTGAGACTCCAATTGGCATGGACACACTACTGACATGTTCATTGGGGAAAATTGATATGTTGACTTACTGATGGACATGATCGGACATTCAGGTAAACATTATGTTGACCCATGATGTGCATTATATGTGTAGTATGTGTGACAGGGTCCTTGCACTCTACTGTACATGTATCTGTTGTCAATTCAGGTCACTTTGCACAGTCAGCTCCCACCCACACTGTGAATGCACCCAGATCCCTCTCCGTCTATGATATTCCCCATTCCCTTCACTGGACACTGTTCCTCCTGACACAAATGAGGAGGCACAGTCTTAGGTGGAGGTGGTGAGGGATACAAAGTGCAACAGCAGTAACAATAGGTCAGGAAGTACACAGCCATGCAGTTGCATGTTTGTTGACCTATACATTCCAGTAGTGCCCTGATGTGGCACAAGTAGGGTTGTGCATGTAAGTGTCAATCTGGTGATATGTGGGTGATTGGCACAGAGAACGGACATGGGAGAAGTGCCATTTCTTTGATTGTGGATGTTGTTTTGACCTCTGCAGCATGCTGGTCGTTGTATGTCCACTGAAGGTGCTAATGTGTACGTGTTCCTGGTGCCGGGACATGACTTGTTTGCTTGTTGCTAGGTTATTAGCTGGCATGCCTTGTGAGCCTTGCATGCCGTATCCTGCCATGATTGTTGTCAAGTAGCCACTCCATAATGCATGTGCATTCTACACACCTAAATCTCAACTTCCACGTAAGTGGAATGTTTCTGTGACATGCAGCAGCAGTATTTTGACTTTTCACATGTTTGCATGTTCATGATGTGTGAGTTGTGCTGTAATTTGATGGAGAAGTGCTGATGTAAGTGGACAAAGTGGTCTGTTGCAATGTGCAATGTGAGAGCTAGGTCACTTTTTTGACATTTTACTTCATCACTCAAGGTGTGTGTACTTGCATCAGGTTGATATATTTTGATGTCCTGTGGTTGTCCACATTGCTTTCTGGGAGCTAAGGAGTACAGCATGATCAGAGGGAGAAGTGCATGTTTAGGGTACCTTTCAAAATATTTTCCTTCTATTTTGGTGATATGTGCCATTTGAGCATGCATGATGGATTGGTGATGAGAGCCTACACATCCCCTACCGAGGTGCATGTAGGAGTAAGCACCCCACATCCTTGCACCTCTACTGAGCCTGCTCCCAGTGCTGCTGCTGATATGCTAGGCTGACTCGGACATGCTACGGCTGCTACGCCTGCAGGGTTATTGTTGTGCACTGCCTCTATGGGGCCCCAGACTGTTAATGCTCCAACCCATCCCAAACCGGACTGGTTGACTGTGCACTGCCGGTCCAAGTCCACCCTCTGTGCTAATTCCCTGTTCTGTGCCATGCAGACCATCTATTGTGGCAATACTCCCTGACCCTGCAGTCCACTTCTCTGATAGGGTATTGCTCCTTCCTTGGCACCGTGGCTCCAGGCCCATGCTGTCCTATAAGAGGCCCCTGAGAGGGTGCTGTAGAGGCACCTGTAGTCCTGTAATACTGTTGTTGGAGCCCTGGGCCACCCAGTACGATGGGGAGCTAGCCCATCCCCACCAGGCCACACGCTGGGCATGCATAGTTGTGCTGGAGCAGGCTTCATACCGCCCCAAGCCAGTCTTGGATGGCTGCTAACTAAAGCCACCAGTTCTCCCACTGCCCTGGAGCCTCTCATCCCGCCAAACCCTGTGGCCCCTCCAACAGAGGAGGAGGCCTGCTTTCAGTAGCATTTAAATGGTACATGCTTATTATCAGGGAAACAATCAGTCAATTACAATGCACGTATTAAGAGTTCGTGTGTCGGCAACGGGTAATGGATTTAGCTCAATGTGGGATGGTGTGCCATGCTCTTTGTTTGACATTGTTCAATGAGTCATGTCCATGTTGCTTTATTAGTTGATATGTGTAGCCAACTGACACTGTTATTTGTATTTGTAATGCCTCGGTGTGTGACTTCGGAAATGCAAAATGTAATATTAATGAGTCTGCCCATGTTTTCAGATTTTAATGTAAAGGATTTAGATGGAGGATATGTGTGATTTCTGGAGTATGAGCCACACTCCACATGTCCACCCTGAACTTCCATTCTCAGGTTGGTGTTTTCGGCCCAACTGTATTTGTCTTGTTTCATCATCAAAGGCCATCAGGGATGTGGCTATGGTGTGACTTTCACACTAGAATTAATTCATGTGAAGTATGTCTGGACCGGCCGATTGTGTATATGCTGACACCTCACCCTTTGTCCTGCTAATGGTATGGGTACTGCCTGTAGCTGTGGCTGCAACCCCTCGTGCACCTCTATTGATATGCCAGGACATGTGGTTATATTATACAAGATGCAACATGCCAATATGATTTTACATGAAACAGCTGGTGCATACAATACTGCACCTGAATGCTATGGGCAGCAGAACCATGATCTCAGCAATCCAAATGTACTCTTGATTATGCTTGTGGTGGCGTTGTGGGCGGCATTGTAGCGGGCCTCCACCGGTGTGGTTAGATTTTTGGGTAGGCGTCATCAGGAATGTTGATAGCTGGTAAGCACTGTCCCCTATAAATGATAATAATCACATTTTGTTGTGGTATGTGATTTAATAGTGGTTTGTTCGGCATGTGACCCCCAATCAGTGTGTTTTGGTGTGTGTGCTGGCTGATACTCACCAATGAGCCACTTGTTGCTGCACTTTCCCGCTGCCAGTGCCTGGTGGATGGCGTAATGGCGTAATATGTATCTATCGTGGGTGCATCCAGGGTAGTTTGCATTCACATGCATGATGTGACCCTTTGCATCACAGATGGCCTGCATGTTTAGTGAATGCTAATTCTTTTGTTTCTGATAAATATGTTCTGTGGCTAATGGGGGTTGTAATGCAACATGTGTGCAATCAATTGATGTGGAAGCTGAGCTACTGCATAGAATTCTTGAGTCACACTTTGCCTTGCCTGCACGTTGCATGGCATGTCTATGTGGCTGTGCACACGTGCTATGATGCAGCTCAGGCACAGTTTGAGGCAGCGTGATAGTGTAGGCTGTGAAATACCCCCAACAATGGCTGTGAACTATTGGAATGTGACAGTCCACTGAAAGTGAAAATCACTTAGGATTTTCACCAATGGGTGGTATTGGTTGTGAGCACATGTTTGGGGACACCAGGTCATTCTCCCACTCCCTTACCAATTCAAGGATGACATGTAGGGGGAAGCAATATGTGCCATATACTTCCTCATCAGGCATGCCAAATATTGTGCGTCTATGGTAGATTCTGGCCCTCCTCCTCCTTCTCCACCTCCTTCCATATAGCAGAAGGTATGCGAGCAATGCAGAAATGGACTTGGTTTGTGCTGTTTTTTCTTCAGGAATGTTATGAAAGTTTGCATTTCTGATTAAACAGAGGGATCACTATCCTCTTGAGTTAATTTTCCAATGGTCAGGGTTGTAAGCACCACAAGGATGATGTCCAACAGCCAGAGGGGCTGGTTGGCGATGCCTAAACTTAACAAGGAGGCATTGGAAAGAATGACTAATTCACAAGAAATTAAGATATTCCCTCAAAACTGTTCAACAGATCAGAGGTCACACACAGAACTGTCTGTTTTTGATTCTTTGGTTAAAACTATCCAGGACAGATATATTGGCACACAGCGTCTCCCAGTTCAGGGGGTCTAGGTAATAGAAAAGATGACCCATGGTTTGATGCAGAATGTAGAATCTCGTAAAGAAAATTGAACTATGATTTAATGAGTGGCATGTACACGACTGGACAGATTTATTTTTTCAAAAGAAACACAAGAAATAATGTATTGAGAAATCAGGGAATCTTTTTCGAAGTACATCAAATTGATTTATGTATAATGCAATTGTCGAGACAGGCACTATACCATCTCCTTGGACAATTAGTCCTTGGACCACCAGACCCCCATGGTTATAGACTAGTGAAAATCGCCATTACGATATCCTCCAAATCTTTGTTGCTCACAATGGAGATGTGGGCTCAAAGTAACCATTTCTTGAAGCCCTCCCAAATGGGCTTCAGGAGAGGGTTTATGTATGTGGACCACTGCTTGACTCTGAGCACCATAATGGAGAAATATTGTACAGTTATTTGTGGCTTTTGTCAGATTTGGAGAAAGCATTTGATTTGATTGATAGAATCATATTGTAGTGTAATGTGCATTTTATTGGGGTCCTTAATGTTTTATTTAATCTTATAAAACATGTGATACGCAGACATCTCAGGGTTTGCCCAAGATACAAGATAGTGGGATTATACATTGTTTTCCCCCACCAATAAGGGTGAAAAGCAGGGATGTATGTGGGCTCAATTTATCCATTTAAGACTTTTGACTCTAGTACTTCTCTTAAGAAAGTTAATCCACTCTCTCAGAAGTGGACATTTTAAAGCATGCTTCTTTATGCTGATGACACTGCTATTTTGGGATAGGAGCCGACAGGTCTCCAACAGGGCCTGCTATATCAAAATGATTATTTTGGGAAATATAGTTTGAAATTAAATATAATAAAAACAAAACAAATGGTGTTTTGGAAAAGGGCAAAGCCTTGTAGCTGGTTCTTAAATTAATTTTAGCCTACTCTTCTCAAAGAGCGGTGCTTGGGCCAACAATTTCAAGGAGACAGTTGAAAGGGCATCATTAAGGATTAAAGGGCTATTTACATTTTTATTTCAAGTTTGGGGCATTCAGATTGGACAGGTTTGTGGCGGTATATAAGGCACAGATCTGCTCCATGATATTTTATGGCAGCAAAACCTGGAGTGGTTCGAACTGTAATGTCAGGAGGAATTGTAAAATAAATTCCTGTGCCAAATACCAGGTCGACCTTAAGGTACAACTGGTAGCACCTTATGAGCTGAATTTGAGTTGTTAATTTAAAGGTGTCAAGCCAGTTAAAATGCGTTATTTATTAAAAAGCAAATGATTAAGGCCTACCCTAGTAAAAAAGAAAATTACTTGTGGTGCGGTGGTTTACAGGGGACTTCTAGGGAACTGTCCATTTGGATGAGGGGGTTGGATATAACTACATTTGGCACATTAAGTCGATGCAAAATATTTCTTAAAGCAAGAGCATGTCCGATGGGGAGAGAGGCAGATGTCCAAAGTAAGCATAAACTGCCTTCTTTAGCTTTATATGCACACTTACATACTCATAGAAAACGGCAAGGAGAAATCTGTGAAATAAGATCCCCAGAATGCAGGAGGCCGATGTTATTGGTATATTTCAATGTACTCACCCTTAATAAATGAAGGGGTGCAGGAGGAAACAGCGTGCCTGCAAAATGGGAGTTGATGAATATTTGGTTAATTTTCTGTTAATTTGTCATTGATCAGGTTTTTATATATAGCTTGATTGAATATGTTAAAACTGCTTTTTTATTTTGGGATTGCTCTATATTAATTTTATGAAATATGATCTTGTGTTTAAATGTTGCTAACTTAATGAAGAAATCAAATTAAATAAATATTGATTGAGTAATACTAGTCATTACATGTAGGCTTTAAAGAACACTTCACTTGTGCTTTGGAGTTTACCTCCTAAGAATTCTTTTTTTCGCATGTAATGTCAAATAGTGCATTTTAAAGCCTGTGGGGCCTGTTACTTTAGTGAAAAAGAGGTTAGGAATACACATTCTAATGGTTCTGGAGCCTCTACTCTCTGCCCAAAAGGGCACAAAATGTGGCAAACATTGGTCAAACTTTGAGCATTTGACAACCACTTCATAGAGGGATGTGGTGGTGTTACCTAGGCATTTGGATTAATTAATTGGCTTATTTAAAGGTATTAATAGTAACTTAATTGGATTTGAAATAGGGCAAATTAATAAGGAAAAATGAGGCATGCATTTGCTTTATCTGCCCATTCTCCATGTGAGAGAGTATCAAATGATGACAATTTTGGCATCAAACAGAAACCCGACTTGTATAAAAAGCAATGCATGCAAATTATTATTAAAGGAAAGTTGGGTATGCATGCCACTTATTTGTCCATTATGCTCCTGCTAGCTATACAAACAAACAGAATAGGACCATTTCCTCAAGGACACAAACATGGTTCAATTATTTTGCTCATTAATTCATTTGTCAGCTGGGCAAGGTATCTGAAGATGTCAGGGTTTTAACAATGAGACTGCTTTAATAATTAAGTACATTTACTGAAAAATGATTTGCATGGTGGCAACAGACTCAAATCTTGCACCTACAAAAATAAGCCACCTGGAACCACAGCAGGTTCATTGGCCAACATTCTCGAACAGTCCAGTCCAGGGGTCTGTCCCGGCTATAATGCTTGTGAGGTCTCATCCCTTCAGCAACTCCTTCTAGGCCTCCATAACATGGCGCAGAGCAACTGGCGACCAACAATTTAGGGTGTCGCGAACAACACGTTGCTCCTGACCTACACGTTGGGGATCATTGTTCTACCCCCGTCTTGGTCTTTGCACTGGCCATTCCCTCAAACCTCACACAGCCCACACGGACATAGCGCATAGAGCTGGGGACCTGCTCAGTGGGCGAACTGTAAATCAGTGGATATAGGTTTGCGTGCCGCATAGTGCACATTTTTGCTACAAATTGCTTATGCGACACACAAACCTTTCTGTAAATCAGGCCCGCTGTGTCCACAAAAGAAAACATGCAGTTCCTCTTGGATCCAACATGTCATAAATACATATATATTGTTTTTTAAAGCTAAATGTTTTCTCTGTATAAAGGCGACCAGAGTAATTCTTCTGAAGAAACACATGATAATGGAAAGCGCTCTACAAATCAGCGTGAATGAATGCTGCTTTTTAAATGTAATGTATAATATCAACTACTCAAAAGCACACGCTTCCACTTTTTCACAATTGATCACACATGAGCTGCACCACGTGAGAAATCGAAGAATAGACAGTCCCCAGAGGTTCCTCAGTATTTCCGAGCTTCATATATAGATTTGCGATCATTATTAGTTTACTTGATGGCAGTAGCCACTCACATGAGGGCGTGCGTTTATCCAAATGAGGAGTTACTCTTTCCTAGTCCTAAATCCTGTCATGCTCCAGATTCTTCTGTGATGACCTACACCTTCCCTGTTTGCTTTATGTGATCATCACAGAAGGTCTGGGACCACAGACTGAATTTGAGGCACGCCATTAGGTGATTTTGTAATGATGTTTTTACATGCACATTTCTTTGCTATATTGGGCCAATGTCACGTCATTATTTTGGCATGCACTGAACTATTGCAGTATGCACAAGGATGATTCAAACCTGCCCTAGCTGCAGGTCGTGGACACTACAGAATTTTACAGACAAGTCTTCCTAACCTTTCATTGAGATACAGAAAATGGATGTGAGGCACCTCTCCGCTTCGCAATTTCATGCAAAATATAACATTCTGAAAACTCTCTTTGGCTTTTATTTGTTTAGGTGACAGGAAAACTGATTGTTCCAATTTCTACCACAGGCCAATGATTTATTTAATTTTCCATGAAGTATCCATCAGATGAAAAGTCATGCCTTTTACAAATAAATTATTCAGAGATATTCTGTCCCTTCTATTCTATATCAAGTTAGCTAATAACGGATGGTGGTTTGCTTTAACATTTTTAGTTTAACATAAAAGTGAGGAAATTACGTTTTATTCATCCATTAAATACTAGTCTGTAAAAAAACAATTAATATATGAGGATGTCCCTATTTTTGCATTGTCTTTTTACATTCATGAAGCTGTCTTCTAGAAAAATATCAGAGCAATGCATGATGTTAATTTGCCATGATCGCTACAAACGTCGTGTTAGTTCCAGCTCTTTAAAAATTAGGAAAGGAAAAACAACTAGAAAACGACTTAGGCCAGATCAAGCAGCAATATATATCTTAAAATGAGCTGTGCTATGAGTCAGTGAAGTTGACCCATACTGACAGTAAAGGCCGCTTGACATGACAGCAATGCAAGAGTGGACGGCCATTTTGATAAGCCGGTAGCATCTGCAAAAAATTGAATGACTGCGCACCCAGCAAGTACCCTCAAGTACCGCTTGGCCACGCTTCTTTGGCATCGTTGACAAAAGTGAAGAAAATGTCCTTCGTTCTACTGCATCGTTGGACTTTGTACAATCTTATTCTGTGGACTACTACCTCCAGAAAGCTTTGTGTGAAAGGCTTGTATAAAAAAGGACGGCTGCGCGCACCGCGCCCGCGCACCCAGCAAGTACCCTCAAGTACCGCTTGGCCACTCCCCTTTGGCATCGTTGAGAAAAGTGAAGAAAATGTCCTTCATTCTACTGCATCCTTGGACTTTGTACAACGTTATTCTGTGGACTACTACCTCCAGAAGGTGATTAATGTAAGGGAAATATATAAACACTGAGTGTTTTATTCAAACTTCATCTAATTACACTCCTTTGCTCTGTTTAGGCTTTGCGTGAAAGGCGTGTATACAAAAGGACAGCCGCGCGCACCATGCGTGCGCACCTAGCAACTACCCTCAAGTACCGCTTGGCCGCTTAGCCGCGGAGCTGCGGTGCTGTAGGCTTGAAAGGACTGTTCATTTATTTAATTGTTTTTGTCACTTTTATCCTTTTCTGTGTTTAAAACAACATTAACATTAACATTACAAGAGCGTATCATTCATCTAAACTAAACTAAACTAATTTATTGAGTTTTATTTAATTGCATGTGTACATACACACTTAAATCTGACATGCCAGATCTATGTGATTTACTGCTTACACCGATGTAAAACTCTCCCACGGTAAAAGCGGGTGCAGTAACAACTAAGAATAAACGCATTGCGACTCGTAAATCAATAATCCTTACCCCGGTTGCAAGAACACCTCAACCGAATCAGGACATCCGTTCCTTCTGTGCTCCAGCAAAACAAATTGAGCAATGAGGAACGAATCCACCCCCAGTGTTGAACCCAGTTGAACAACGTGCTGAGTTTCCTTCTCCTATGACAGAAAAGGAAGATCAAGGCTCGATAGTGCCACAAGCACAAAGTCTACATGCTGACAAGCCAGTGGAAAAATCGAGTGATGTAAAGATCGTCGATGTAGCACTCACATCGAATTTTGGCGAAGAGCCCACACAGGCTATTTCAGATAACACTTTATTGCAAACTATGCTATCTCCGGGGCAGAGAACACAGCAGAAAAAGAACAGCTGTCCCAAATTGAAGAAAGCCCGGAAAATGATGAAGTATTTGTAAATACCCTGACACATGTCAGCATAATTAACAATAATTCTTCTCCAACCTCTAATTCACCGGATTATCGAGCGCCATGCTCCATGGACTCGAGCATTTCTCTCATGGTATCATATATTCAGCCTACCCCGAGACGGCGTATCTCATCCACAGATAAAATGGCTAAATCAGCAACAGATAATCTCTTACAGATTACCCTAACAGCAGTTCATTCAACCATCAAAAGTTTACATAAAATGTTCAAATCTCTTGACTCGAAACTCAATCAACAATCAAGACAAATCGACAAAAGTATAGCTTGGATGGATACAAATGCTGGTGCACTGCACGCGGCTAATGCGGCAATTAACTCTAAAAAAGTGATGAAAACTCTATACAGTTCATGAGTTCCACAGAGTCCCAATATATAAACAAATCATACGACCAACTGAAGGCGAAGAACCGGTCACGAAAGATGTGAACTCCTCATGGATCAGTGTGGATTGTTCTGTATGTACTACTGAACAACCAGCACAGATCGAGTTGTACAAGGTTTTCACCAAACAGCCTCGACCAAATAATCGTACAAAATTACTTCTTACGAAGCCATACCAAAACAATAATAAATCAAGAAAGGCGGCAACAAAAGTCAGACAATGAAATGTGGTGGTTGACTTAACACAGGCACCACCCGCCGCACGTTCACATACCATAATGCCGCCAGAGCAGGCGTAAAAAAGTCAGCAACCATTGACAGTTGATATGGGACCCTCAGCAATCATTGTGGTAGATATTCCAATGAACCAAAAAACAGATCAACAAATTCCGCGAATAACTAATCCACCGGTACATTCACTGCTGAATGCCTTGTTAGCATTAGCAGAAAAGTCTGATGCAAATCGCAAGAACAATTCAACTGGTAGACATTCCTCAAATATATCTGAATTCTGCCAAAAGCGTTTTTCACTACCAGCCACTAAAGAAGCAATGGCACAGCAATACACGATTGAGCAAACCAAACAGATCAAAGCCGCTGTGGATGAATATTTACAATCGAGAATAAAGAACTGCAACACCGCTCTCCCGAAGAAGACAATTGTGGCTTCTGCAACTTCGCAAAGAGACAGAAATCCTGACTCATCATACGACATCTATGATCCACCAGGCCCTTGCCAGACCCTTTCAAACAAGACGCACTTGTCTAACCAGAACCAACATCGAGATGAACAAGCGAGAACGACACTGAGATCCGAGCAATTCCCAGTAGATAATTATAGAACACAAGCAAAATAAGAGACCAAAACAAACAAATTCAAACAATTTAATACATTAATATTCAAATGCAGAAATGCACCGTACGAGAAATATGATTTACAAAGGTCCAGCATTTTAAACATCTTCAATGAACTGCAGGAACTAGAAGACATCTCCTCTGCTGATATTGATCAGGTTGAATTGCTATGTGACACCAATCTCTCTTTAGTACGACTATAGATTCACTCTGGCCTAGTTCTAAACACCCTATGGCGAGCTGAAATGGCCTTATTTGAGATGGGCTTTTTACTTGCTTAAGACCCTGAAAGAAATACTGAGAGATTAACAAATGCCAAAAATCCAATAGAAGATCAGCACAGAAAGCAAAAATCTGCACCGGAGTGTGGATGTGCCTTTTGCACTTTTCCAACAAAATCATAACCACCAGCAGCCCCAATAAAATGTGAGGTGTCCTTGGCCTCATGGAACTTGTGAGGTCAAAGCCATCTGCAAGTGAATCAAAGCAGTAATCTCAATAACTTTTAAATTGTGGCCTTACAGGAGACATGGATGCTGGACAAACCAATATGGGATGATCACTCCTTTGCCTTTCTTCCTGCCATCAAATCAACCGAAGGCCGACCTATGGCCGGACTGTTATTAGCAGTTAAATCTAGTAGAGTCTTTACCGTGGACGAATGGGAGACACCAAACCAATTCATGCAACTGGTAAAAATCTCCAAAGGCAATGTGACCATACCATTAATTAACTTGTACAGAAACCCAGCTGCCTAACTGATAACCTCTTTTATGGAGATCTTTCGCTTCTATTAGAAATAGTAGCCAAAACAGCAACAATAACTGCAACAATCATCAAAGGAGATTTCAACCTAAAGAACATGATCTCCAATTTCAAGCAAACATGTGAAGATTCAGTTAGAGGCCTAAGCTTTATGAATGAGTGGAATTTTCACATGGCTAATGGCTCATTACCAGGAGATACACCGCCCAATGCGACCTGGCAGAGAGGTTCCTCCACAAGCATCATTGACTATACATTTGTGACGGAAGACTTGTTCATGAAAGCTACAAAATTCAAAATTCAAAAACAGTTAACAAGTGATCATAACATCATGAGCTTTACTTGGCCGTGGCAGAATGATATCATTGAACAACCGTGGCAATGGATGGCATCTAATCTGCTCATCAATAATTCCAAGATAAGATTCAGATGGTCTCATGACAAGCTCAAAGCTTTAAATCAAAAGTTACAGACACAGGAATTACAACTATCCATTGATTCCTATTCTGATACCTTGTTGATGTTCAGACAAGTTCAGTACATCCAAAATGTTCAACAAAAAAAAAACATAAACATATGTATGATATTCAACTTCACAAAGAAAAAACAAGATACAGGCGAGCCCTGAGAACCATTAACAAATTACCAATGAGTGAAAGACAGCAAGCTAAGAAAAGCATGAAATACAGATATAAGAACTGGATACGGGCACATAAGAGTATCATGTTTCACCGTGATGGAGAACAATTTCTAAAACTAGCACATAACAAGAACACTAAACAGATTTGGTCAATGTTAAATGAAATCTCGGGTCATAGTCAACTAGACACTAAATTAAATGGAGTTACAGAAGAACAATGGATTAAACATTACTCCACTCTGTACAAGGATGACCAATTTGAAAAATATGAACATATTAAGCGATCATCAGCACCATGGCAGATGGAATGTACTCCGGAAATCATTGAAGAATTGATCAGCAAATCCTCATCATCGCGTGCAGCAGGCCCTGATGGCTTAACCAACTTTATGATGAAGGAACATCCAAAACAATGGTCTTTTATTCTCCATAACATCTTTTCACGCATCTTACAGACGCAATCAATACCAAAATCATGGCCCATGTCGCTAATTGTCCCCATCTTTAAAAAAGGGAATAGAGCGGATCCATCTCATTATCGACCCATAGCCCTCCTCGATACGCCTGGAAAACTTTGTTCACGTTTAGTATTGAGGGATCTCAATCAATGGATGAATTCAACCCACCAACGCGATTCGAACCAAACCGGTTTTATCCCAGGAATGGGCACAGCGATAAATCTCCTCACTATTAATGCAATAAAACAACAAGCCCATTGTAATATTTTGCCTTCATCGATCTAAAGGAAGAATTTGATTCTGTGTCAAGAGTCAAACTACTAATAAATTGAAGGAAGCACAATGCCCCGGTCACCTGATTGACATCATTTATGCGTTACATTCGCAAACATCAGTGATGATTAGCCTTTCAATCATGGGCCTTCTTTCGGCCTCTATCAAGACCACTAAAGGCCTGAAGCAAGGCTGCATTCTTGCTTCAGCATTGTTTAACTTTTTCATTCAAACTATTAAAATGGTTTTATAAGATTTCGCCTCGGATTCTCCAAAGTTGAACAATGTCGCTATAAGGGCCCTCTGCTATGCCGATGATCTTGTCCTCATTTCTAAATCTCCCAGTGGGCTTCAGAAATTACTCACAACTGTCACACTGTATTTTGACAACAATGATCTGCAGATAACTTTGAACAAATCCCAAATTGTATTGTATATTCCGAAGATCACTAGGTACAGTAAGATGAATTGGCAAATCAAAAATGTAAACCTTGAAATTGTGCCAAACTATACCTATTTGTGTGTGGTCTTCAATGCTGTGTCATCTACAACAACCCAACTGAAAATGGTCTCCAAACCAGGCTAATCTTGCACAAATTTAGCAAATTTTCCATCTCTGCGGCCATCCTATATTGGCGACAGAAAGTTACACCAACCCTACTTTATGGGCTGGAAACAGACATGGCTATCAAAAATCATTATTTTGAAAAATTAGAAGCCAAATATTGGCATCAGATTTTGGGAGTGCCTCAATGTACCCTGGGATCCTGGTTAAGATATGAGCTGGTTCTAACCTCCTTGCATGCTAAATACCAATGGCAAGTATGTGCCTTATATCGTAAATGTTTGATATATGATCAATCTTATACATTGTTTGCGATATTAGCAAGTTATATTTTCAGGTCCACGCACTATTTTGCTAAAGAATGGACTAACTATGCAATACAGATTATGGCTAAAGCTGAGATCACTGTAGACAATTTGGTGTATAACCCTGATCTTGCCAAAACAAAAATCTTCAGACAAGACTGGATCGATACACGCTCTACTTGTCTCTCCTATAATCACTTCAACCCTGATCATTTTGGTGATAAAAATATGGGGACCCCTGAACTGTATCTTTGTAAAGCTCCAAACCCGAGCATACGTTCTGTGATATTACGATTGCGTTTGAATCTATGACCAACTCGCAACATTCTGGCTCAGAGAAAGCAAATTAGCCAAGAAAGCAATTGTTGCAGATATTGTTGTGAGATAACTGTTAAAGAAACATTGGAACATTTGATCCTACAATGTGTCAATCCATCACAGTTGAGAAATATCCATTTTGTTAATCATATGCATGAAATAGCGAATATTCCTCCTGAATGCAGATGGTCTTTGATTTTGAATACACGTTCTATGGGCATTTATAAAGCCACAGTGGGCTTTCTTAATGCCCTAAAACTAGAAGGCTAGATGCTTTAAACAAATCCCAGGAGATGAGCTAGTAATGTAATGTTGATGTATGAACCAAATTTGCATTCTATTTTTCTGTATTTTATTCAATGTAACTTAAAAATTGTTTTGTACAAATTGAAAAGTTGAGTAATCAGCTAAATGAATAAAAAAAGAAATAATGCTGCTACTACCTACGGTGTCCTCCAGACATCATTTTGATGCATTACTGGGTGAAGCAGTCTATCAACAGAACTGCACACAAAGATTGTGTTACACAGTAGCTTCACCTGGTCTTTACGTGTGTAAAATCCATACGTAAATCCATGTTATCAAGTGAACAGTTGTGGAGTCAACACCCTGGAGCACATGAGGCTCTACACAAGCCGCCAAGGACTGAAAACAGCAAGAAAACGTAATATCACTTGCCTCATGCCTCTATTCCTTCACCTGATTATTTATTGTAACCGACACATCTAAGCGGATTTCCATACTGTAAAGTAGACCAGTGTCCAGAAATTAGACATTTTGTGGCAATTGTGTAGTTTTACCACTCATATCTCATTTCTGAATGCCGTGTAATATATCCTTTACTGGCACTCTTCCTCTTGATACAATGAAAATCCTTTTGAATATTTGGATGGAAGCAAATCTTCAAATTCAAAAAATATTCATTAGCTGATTACCTTATGAAATTGGAGTATCAGTCCTTCATCATATGTAGCACTTACCAGTGAATGTTTATTTAGACAAACCTGTTGCTAGTCTGGTTTGGTTTACAGAGTTGTGGCTGAAGAAGCATACATAGTTTAATGTAGCAGGGGATGAATCAGCAACTGCCATGTTTTATCTGTGATTTGATGGGTGAAGAGGGGTCTATGTTTTCTAACGTACTGACGTACCCACCCCTATTAGAATAAATTGTTGATTACTTCTGTTCACAGCATGACTCCAGCCATATTATCATGTTGTTATTGATCAGCCCTTCGTGACTGCCTGACATGCCCAACAAGACCATCCTTTAGCCCAGCATTCTGCTTTTGCTCATCGGGCATGGGCACACTGCGTCTGAAGCCAATGTTGTGCAATACGTGGCAGTTCTCCTGTGGTTGTTTCTTGAAGACACCACCTATCCTGTCAAGGTGCCTGAAGGGGTTCTTCTGTACACCTATTCACCAATTGATGAGATTACCGATCCAGGTGATTTACATATTGTAATGCTGCTACCTGTGGTTAACTAGCTGGTGTAGTGGATCCAATAGCAAAGATAAGATAGGTTATTCAGAGTGCGCTGAGCCCAGGCTTGACTTCAGGAACCAGCCTACAGGGCCTCATCATGATTTCAGCCCATCCAGGGGCCGATTGCCCGATGGGTCAATCCGACCCTCATTTGTACATGTTCTTGTCTATGCAGAGACTACTGTTCTACTGGCTAGAACACCACAATCACTGCAGTGGCTCATTAGCAGACCCTGAATTCATGCATAACTCTATTTGAGTGTTAATGTGGAGAAATCTGCAGTGGTGGTGTGCACAGCACGATGAAAGGCCAGAAGAGCATGCCTACTTTTTGGGTCCACTATAAGGCATTGCCAGTAGTCAATTCTTATGACTACATGGGAGTCACTTTTACTTCCAGCTTCAGTGGCAGAAAACACATTAAAAAGCCATCTTAAAGAATGTTTCAGGCTATGAGGGGTATGCCTTACCGCCATGGTGCAAATACCACCATCGCGGACCAACCGTAAATGGTCATGTGCAGTGTTCCCAGCTGCCACAGGTGCACACAATCAGCACAGGTGGAGGCAGGTGGAGGCAATACAGACTCACCAAGTACAAAAAGAGCACACCCCACCCCTTCCCACACCCAGTCACACTCCACAGTGATTCCAATAGGACTAGCAATGTTGGGGCTGGAGGACCTGATTGCAATGCAAGTGCTACAACAACAACAACAACAACAAGCAGCACAGAGGAGACACAGGAGGAGAAGGAGGGCAAGGCAGGGCCAGCAATCCCCACCAGCACAGCCAATGCCACCACGCAGGCATCCCCCAATCCCACGCATCAGAGCCAGCCCATTCAACCTCACCTATGAGCAGATCCACACATTGTACCGTTTGGACCGGGACACCATCATCACCATCGTGGACATGATACACAATGACACTGTCAGCATGATTGAAACACCCACCGCCACCCCCCCCACTGAAGGTAGTGTCCGTGCTCCACTTCCTGGCCACAGGCACCTACCAGCACACAGTGGGGCATTTGCATGGCATTTCACAACCATTATTCTCACCTACGCTGATCCAAGTGCTCGATGCCCTCCTCAAGCACACAGACGACCACATTTCCTTACCACGGTCTGCCCAGGAGATTGCAAACACCAAAGTGGGTTTCCATGCACTAGCCGGCATACCTGGTTGTGTTGGTGCCATCGATTGCACCCATGTGGAATTGGTGGTCCCACATGCCAATGAGGTAGCGGACCGCAACCGTAAACTATTCCACTCAACCAATGTGCAAATGGTATGTGGCTCCAACAGGATCATCACACATTGTTGTGCCCGATTCCCCGGATCAACCCATGATTCAATGGTCCTGCGTAACTCCACAATACCACGCTACATGGAGCGACATGCAGGGCCAAGATCCTGGCTACTCGGTGAGTCTCATGTCATGGCCATGGAAATGTGAAGTGGGTAGGTGATTGACGTATCAATGCATACTTTACATGGCTGAAAGGGGGGGGGAAATACTTTACATGGCTGAAAGGGGGGGAGAGAGATGCATACTTTACCTGGCTGAAAGGGGGTGGGGGAGTGATGCATACCTTACCTGGCTGGGAGTACCAGAGGCAATGGAGCCAGCTCATATCCTAAAGCAGCCCAAACGTCAACTGACACCTGAACACATAATGCCTGATGTAAGCAGCCCTACCATGTGAATGAAGGTGTGTCCCAACCATGACACAACCATCTGCAACTGCACTGTACCGAATCGGACCACATCGAACTCAACAAAATGAACCTACATGCAATGACTTCAGCCAATACACGGTACCAAACACCATCAACTGAAAGGCCAGTCCCCCATAACTGCGCACAAAGGAGGCACATGACGGACAAAAACATCAATACACCGCTACACAGACACCGAGGCCCCAAAAAATTGCCTAGCAACAATGTTGCCATGATGAGAGCATTGATATCACTGGACACCTGCCAGGTCAACAAAACAAACGCCATGGAATAACACAGTGGATGGGCACTCACAAGGCACTGGACCCCCCTGCATACACTGGTTGATGGCATGGAAAACAGTCCATGAGAGGAATACACACATACCGGTCACATAGTGTGACTCCATTTGTGCATGTAAATGTGGTACAAAGTAAGAGATGAATGCATGCCATGGTGGCACATCATGATTTGAGATTTAATGTCATGACTGACACATACATTGTTGCCCACATACAGGTGATGCAGGTGGCTCCTTACCCCAGTCCGGAACCCACAGACCCAGCACGAGGAGGACTTCAATCGTGCACATACATGAACCCGTGTGGTGATTGAGCAGACATTTGGCCTATTGAAGGCACGGTTTCGCTGCCTCAGCAGGTCTGGTGGGGCACTCCTGTACCGCCATGAGAAGGTGGCAAAGATCGTCATGGCATGTGTCATGCTACACAATATGTGCATCGGACGGAATGTGCCCCTGCCCCCTGACGCTGAACTGCAACCACCTGACGATGAGGATGAGGAGGGTGGGGATGGGGCAGCACCTCAGGGAGGCAGCGATGCACAGGAGGGACGTGACATGCGTCGGACTCTGATCAACCAATGTTTCTAGCACACACGGAGATGGCAATTGGGGCACTGTGTGTGTCTGGGATATGCACTTTGTGGACTGTTCACCAATAAAGCACACATACGCAATGAGCAATGTCCACACATATGATTTGTGCTCAAGCAAAAATTGTATTGTAAATGTGAATTCAATTAACACACCCACTTCCCTCTCCCCCTCAACCCCCCAACACACCCACTCTCCCCTCCCCCCTCAACCCCCAACACACCCACTCCCCCCGCCCCCCTTACCCCCCAACACACCCACTCCCCCCTCAACCCCCAACACACCCACTCCCCCCACCCCCCTCAACTCCCCGCAAAAGTGCATGGATGCCTGTGATGAAGTGCCTAATGTGGGATTGTTCCACTGGGCCGCCTCTATTGGCAGCCCCCTCTGCCAGTCCCAGGGATACTCCTGCCTGTACTCTGCAGGTTCCTGGCCGACCTGCGGACAGGGCTGCTTGGGGCAGAACTGGCAGCGGAGGAGGTACTCGGCTGATCACTAGCACGCATGTCCCTCATTGTCTGTACAAGCTCCGAGAGTTCGGCACAGATATCCTTGGTGGAGGATTGCATGGCTGCCTTCACAGTCTCGGCACATTTTAGCATTTTAGAATTTCCACACTTGCACCTCCACATTCGGCCACATGCTGAGTCAGGAGTGAGGACAGTTGGTGTTGGCATGTTAAGATTTGGTCCAGCGACTCTTGTTTTTTTTTGGGTATTGGATAATGCCAGTGGCGTGTTCATTGGGCTGCTCCCCTCCTCCACACCTTCCACTGGGCATGGAGTGGCTGGCCAGGAGTCATCAGGGGATTGCCCATGTGTGCCATCATCATGCAGGCTACATGGGGACAGGTAGGGGGAATGAAGGTGGGCAGTGCGGGAGATTCTACAACATCATCATCATTCCCCACATCACTATCCGAGCAAGCTGCAATGGCAGCAGTCTCCCCAATCGTGCTGCTTCCTGCAGACACAGTCCCTTCAGTGGCAACCAGTTGTTGGATGTCTGTTGCTGGTGGTACCGTGCTGCTTGCCTTGGTGCTTATCGGTGCCCTGGCCTGTGTTGTGGCCGTCGATTTTGGCTGCTGTGGGGGTTTGTTTGGTCCAGCAGAGGTGGAGAGTTGGTGTGGTGTCACTTCGGGCCTGGCCTTCTTGGCAGGGGTGGTGCCAGTGTCTTCCTCGCCAAGGTCCGAATGGGAGCCTGTGGTGGAGCAAAGGAGGGAAAGTGTTATTGATGGGTCTGCAGACAAGCAGGCATTGTGATGACTTCCATCATTTTGATAACTAGATGGTGCACATTGGAGGCAGTGACATACAGGTTGTCTCCCTTTTGGGTGAGAGAAGCATGCAGGAATGTGGGTGCCTACAGTGAGAGTGTGCATACTGCATGTGTACAGGGTGTAGGTCAATAATGCCTGTAGGCAGTCTTCTGCTGATGTGTCGCGTTAACCCTATTAGGGAACATTGTGCTTCCCATGAAACTGGACTTCAGAGAGTTTTGCATGGCTTGATTTGAGGCACCTACCTGCGTCACCTGATGTGGGGGCTCCTCTCTCCATTTCTCCGACCCCCTCGATGCTCTCGATGCCAATGGTTGTGGCACATATCTCCTCTCACGGCTGCAATTTTATCGCTGCCATGCCCAGGTTTCTGTTGGCAGACAGTATACTCCTTACATGGAGCCGGAGGTCGTCCCACCTTTTCCGGCACTGTCTAGTGGTGTGGGGTGTTGTTCCAACTGCACTGACCCGCTGTGCGACTAGGTCCCATATGGCCTTCTTCCGTGCTATTGCCAGTCTGGTCATTTCAGTTGAGAATACAACGTCCGCGTTTTCCTGTAGGGTTTCCGCCAACATGGTGAGCTCTTCCCTAGTGAAGCGCTCCTGCCGCAGCCGATCGCAACTTTTTTTAACAACTTTCGGCATTCTGACGATGGGTGGATGTGGGCGAAGGTTTGTGGCGGGTCTCGGGGTCAGATATGCAACGGTTGTGGAGGATGGAAATGGATTGTGTTTTTAAAGATGGCCGCCGTGCTCTTTCCCATTCCGGTGCTATGGCGCAACTTCCGGATCCGCTTCTTTACGGTCACCGCTAATAGCGGTCACCGCTATTTGCGGTGATCGCTAATATCGGTGGGTAGGGTGGCGGTAGGGCACCTTGCACGGCATACGATGCCGGTAGGTGCCGGTTTTGGGACGTTACCGGCATGGCGCAGATTACATTACCGGCATGGCGCAATGCTCGTGCCTGAGAGGTCGTAATGTACCGCTTTTAACGGTTTCTGGACAGCACGGACTCAGACCTGAAGACTGCGTTAACTAATGTAAGAATTCCTAAATAGACTGAACGGGATGCTTCCACGTATTCAATAGATGCGGGAGCTTGTATAATAGAGGTCGGGAGACTCTTTACTTCTAGAAATAGATACATAATACCCTTGTCCTCTCTGTTTACATTTAGACCAGATAGAGACTGGACGTGAATTTACAAAAGGCCTGTTTCAGTTTTTACAGTTCTGTCAATTACCCCCCATTAACAGAGCGATACATAACATCGAGTTAAGAGATTTCTAGTGCATGTATGAACTCGACATCTTTTCTAGCCTCAACACCTAGTAATTTACTAAATTCAGGATTACTTTTTTCGTAAACTCCTGATAAGTGGAGGATCTGAGATATCGAACATCAATAAGCAAGATAGATGTTTTGAAGCCCGTGATCTCTCTTCACTTTAGAGAGTTAGATGAAGGAGACTAGAGACTCTGACCACCCGCTACAGGTACAGACACCCCAGGTGTTTCTTTGAGTTAAATATACTCGAGCGGCAAAATACCTTTTTTTAAACATTGGCACTATTGTACAAACAAGCATATATGTTTCCCATGTTGGCCCCAGTAGGTCCAGGACACCAAGGATCTGATTAGCAATCATTTTGCTTTACAGGTGATTTATCTCTACATATAGAGGGAATATCAACCCAAGAGAAGAAATGTCTTGCTTGATTCAAGGCTACATCTTGAATGCTCTCCACAGAACAAATCAGGTACTTTTACCCTAGGCTAGTTCAAGACATCTGATTGTCTTTAAGAGATTCTATCAAGCACATAGGGCTGATTTTCTCTTTTGTTGTTTTTCAACAGCTACAATGGTTACTGTATGAAGAGATCTACAGCCACACGGTTTTACAAGCAGCTGTAGAAGTGCTACAGCTATATACATTATCAGTAGATCTTGTAATTGGTTTTATAGAATTATTAGTGACACTACTCCTGACGAAGGTCCCTTTAATAACTTACAGAGGACTGAAACATGTTGAGCAAATGACAATGGTTTATGTGTTTTCTCCATTGATAACAGTTATATGTCAATTAACTGATGAAGATGTTCAAGAGATACTAGCTTTATTGATCCTCGATCAATTAGGATCGAAGCCAATTTCAAAAGGCAGAGTTTGTCACATTTTTTGATTTGTATTTTGTATACAGTGTTTTATAAATGTTGAAGTTTTAATAACTTGTATTTTTACGATTCAATAAATTATGAATGATTATTTTCAGTACAGTTATGTGTTTAATGTTGATAATTGTTCAATAGAGCTCTCTATCTTCCGTTTAAATAACGTCTTCACTACCCATTATAAGGTAGATCTTCCACCCTGGTGGTAAAGATGGGACTCCATCCTAAATTTAGTGTTCAGCATACTATGCCTTTGTCTGTAAACAAAATAGTCATATTCAATTTTGTCATCAAATCTCGTACTAATATGTTGAAAAGTGTTTGCCTCCAATAAAGCAGTGGCACCTGCATATCGCATTCTCCTATGGAGACTGGTAATTCTTCTGTGTAAGGAACTCGACTCGTTGCTCCTGTGAAACCCTGAGTATTCATCGCATTGCCAGACATTAAAAATGTGCCTTCCCATATACATGAACGCGTTGCACCCGTGTCCACTAACAACGAAAAAGCTTTGCTGCCATATTTACGTCTATCCTCGGTACCTCATGAGGATTCGGCATTATAGATAGGACTGAACACATCAGGTCTCCCAGTGAGCTGTCCTATTGCGGGTACAGTCTCACTCCATCACTCATGAATGGATTTCTTCCATCAACAGTGACACTGCCTATTCTACGAGTCATTGGCGGTTCGGCATTTGTGTTCTGCTGAAGTTGCATAGGAGATTGCTGCGATTGTCTTTGCGGTTGGTTACTTGCCATTTGCTGTGATTGCAAGCCTTGCTGTACTCTCGGCGCTTTCTGCTGCACTGTTTGATTTTGCACAAATCCATTTCCGCTCTGCTGCCAATATGCAGGTGGATTTGGCATTCCCTGTCTTGAAAAATGATCATTCTGCACCATCATTTGGCTTCTACACATATGAGCCATGCGTCCTGTCATTCCACATGTCCAACATATAGGCGTTGATATCCCCATCTGCCCATATTGTATATTCTGATTACCGTTTTGCATATTCTTAAAACCTCCCTGGCTATTCTGCCAATTCCATTTATTACCTTGCCAGCCTATTCCTCGATATCCCCTTCCTCGTGGAGCATATCAACTATTTGTCTGATCAAACTGTTTTTGTTTATTCACTTGTGGCGTGTTCACTGCCTGCTGCGGATTTCATCCATCTACGCTAGTTAACATTGCCCCTTCAATGGCGTACTTGGACAGTTTTTTTCTGAACCAATTTTGCTTCCTCACCTTTTCACGTATTGTCTTTTTTGTTATTCTTTCCCTGCAGGAGTCTGCAGTAATGTACAATGGTTAACTGGATTTCTGACCATGGTTTGGCTTCTATACCCACTCATCTCTTGACTATAGTCACACTAGGGGAGCCTGCCCGTGTCATACATCATCAGCTTTCTCGCCAAGTATGGCAATCAGAAGATCTTTAATATCCCCTATCGCTAATATATTCCCTCCCGTCATTTTTTCTAAATCATGTATCCATTTTCCAGCGCCGGAAGTTAAACTCGGGAGTTTGCACTTTAAATTATCTCTGTCCATTTGGGGCCTCAATATGTAGTGCGACCTGGCCCCTCCCTTTTCTATGAAGGGGAATTGTGACGCCCCAAGCTCATTCTCATCTCTCATCATTTGTCTATCTACTGCTGTGGTAATATTCACACATCGTTGTCTACCTGGCAATGATCTTAACCTGCTTACTTAAGACGGGAACTCTCCCCTCTGACCGTGGGTTTGCCCCTTATGTCGGTCTGACTGTGTCAGTGGCTCTGGTGACTTTGCCCTAGACATAGGTATTTTTTTAAAAATCTGACCACCTTACTTCCTTATCCATAGGTGAATATCCCTCTGGACCACATACATTACTTCTCTCTTCCCTTTGGAAGGTTTCCCTTTCTTCGTCTGATATTTCTTGTGCCCAACTCGTGCGACTTCTCTAATCATCATCTCTATTTAATGTTAGTCTGTCTAAAGACCGCTCCTTGTATCTCGCACTACAGGAGGCTTCCTCTGTATCATACAACTGAGTGCTCTCGAGACAATCATTTTTTCTCTTCCCTTGTGATTCTTTCTGGGCTTGCATTTCATGGTATACTTTGTTGATCACTTCCCCAATACTCTGCAAGTCAAACTCGTCTTCTAGATTTATTCTAGACGGGCCTGGTAATGACTCGGATTCGGGGAAAAATTCCTCTATGTCTTCCCATGCTACCTATGGATTGGGATTTTGTACTTCTCTTTCCAAATAATCGAGATTGCATGCTTTGTGCCTTCTTTTGCGTTCCATGTCGTCATCGACTTCTCTGCGCTTTCTCGCTTCTTCTCTCACTCTGCCTTCCTCTTTCTTTTTCATATCCCTTCGTTCATATGCCCATCGTATCTCCTCATCCCTTCACCTCTGTATTCTTTTCTCTCTTATCCTTTCCTGTTCATCATCGTCTATTCCTTTTCTTCCTAGCCTTTCTTGTTCATCGGCTATTCTCAGTCTATTGTCACATTTTCTTTGCTCTTCTGATCTCTCATGTTCCCTTTTTTGTTCATCTTGATTTAACAGTTTTCGTCTTTGTCTATCCTTTCTTTTTGCTCCTTTATCTTCCAATACTTTCCATCAAGTTTAAGTAAAATATGACCTCCCATCCATTTGTTCTGTAAGTGCGCTATCTCATCAGTTTTATCCTTGTCTCCTTCCCATCTCTTTTTTCTCTCCTTATATTTAGAGAAGTACTTGCTTGATCACTTCTCTCCTTGTCTCTCGGGACTTCGGAGGTTGTATCTTTCTCGGCATCTTTCTCTGGTCCCTTGTCACTACTTTGCATAGGTGACTCATATGACGGAGTGCTATATCCCATCGCTGCTTTAAGTACCCTTAATGGGTATAACCCTTTGTCATTCTTAGTTTTGTCTTTTATTTCAAACTGAGCGGGCGGAGCAGAACGCTCTTCACCACCCTCTTTACATATGTTGAGTATCCAACCTAAAGGATGCTCCTCCTCCTTTTCTTGTTCATACACTTTCCAAAGCTCTAGACTCGCCTGGTGCTTTTCTAACTTTTTTCCTGCATATGCTGCATGCAAATATGTTGTCATATGCTGCAGAACTGTCTTCGATAATGATACGCCTTGTGGCCATGGCATAAACATTGTATCTGCAGTTTCTTTAACCTACTCTGCACTGTATTTTTTAAGTTTAAGTGCGTGCTTCGGCAGCTGTTTGCAAAGATGCACTAATGGAGTAATGGCCTACATTTTTAACCTTGACTTTTCTCTTTGCTACTTCTCGCTTATGCTTGAATAATAGTTTCCAAATTACGTCACAATCAAGATACACTTATGAGCAAGCACAATTCGTTGCAAGCTTCAATCCCATAAAAACACAATTTTTTACTTTAATTTTGCTAAAAAACAACCATCAAAGTTCAATTTTAAAACAATCAATTTTTGTGTCTCAACTTCACGCTTCTCTATTACATCAATGTTTTTCATTCAACTCTGACGTCATCACACTTTCAATCACATAAAACAAACAGACAGGCCACATGTACTATTCACAATCTGCTTTAATGTCTTTAATCGATCCTGTATCCTACATCATCCACTTTATGGGACACTAGATAAAGGTTTCTGCTAGCATTCTTTAAAGTCTAGGAACAGGGTGTATTCTCTTATCGTGGCCTCACTCACGACTATTCTTCTTTATATATTGCTCAGCCACACTCAAGTCAATATCTTGTTTTCCATATACATATATATTACACTCTTACTCTTGTGTTATATTTTATCCCACCTCACTCCATTACTGTCTGTTATTTACTATACATGCATCGCTTTGCCACACTCTTTGATCTATTTACTCACTGCACGCATGTTTTTCTTCTTTGGACCCTCGGGATCACTGCCTTCATAACCGCCTCTTCGAGCTGCTTGTCGATCCGCTTCTCATAGACGTGGGAGGGGTTTCTATCTGAAAATAGGGGTCCCGTCAAACCATCCCTTGCAAGGAGTTGTCTATTCTATCCACTTCTACAGGGAGCTTTGTTTCCTGTCATCCGGATGGCAAAGGTTGTGTGATATTGTAGAGACTCTAAAGTTACTTATGTCGACAGCTGATGGTTATCTTATCTAACCATCCTCTGCTACCAAGTGAGCTGGGTGTTGTTTCAGACGGTCCTTTAAGATGAGTAGCAATACCCTGTAGATGGATGAGTATGCAGATTTTATTCATACATCAATAATCAAGACGACACAAATAGCTTGGCAAAATTTGTCTGTTTTAATGTCAAGTATCTAAAACAGGGTGTAAAACAAACATCAGCAATCGCTCGATACTCTGACTTTACTTCATAAAAAAATGGTCATCTTTGACGTTTTGACCTGCGTCATTACCAATGTCATCCTACGTGGTAAACTACACAAACCTAACAGAGGGTGTGATTGGGTCTCAGTGAAGTTCTAAGTAGACGCTCTATATCTGTATGAAGTAACGAAAGAAGGTGGTAGGATAATTACCATCAGGTGGGACAACTAAGTCCTCCCCTTAAAAGGGCCATTATAATGTCACTAGATGTACGACGTCCTATTGGCTACACAAGCTATAGGACCCCCAACTATGTGGTCCCCTACAGTTGCTTAGCTGTCAACCCCGTCAGTACTTTTCCAACTACGTCTAGCAGAACGCAGACGGAACAACCAGGTGAGAGTGAGCTTGTTTTAGCACCAGCTTCCCACCAATTAGCAGATCATCCATCATCATCTCAATGCTCCAGTGTCAGTTGGTGCTTTGAAGTTGGCCTTGAGTTTGTACTGTTCTCTGAGAATTATTAAGGAGTATGGGCACCAACCGGTCTTCATGCATAGGTGTGATCATCTCGTTCTTCCAACTTCCTTTCATCACGTGAATGAACACCATGAATTTGAGCCTTTTCGTGTATTTGATTTTATTCTCCCGTAGTCCTCTGATGACTTTTGTTTTGCTTGACCTTGCTGAACAGGAGCTTCTGTTCTTTCACGTTAATTTTATCTAATGTCAACCAATTCCAGTTTGATAAGACCTTGGCTTTCTTGGCTCAGTCAACTCCTTAGCTGAACTTTTATTCTGTTATAATTCAATTGCTTTCCTTAACTGCGACACTGAAATTAGGCGTTCTTGCTTTGTTCAGTACTGCTTATATGCGTAGTGGAAACATTCATCCTTTATTTATCCATATGTTTCTATATATGTATATGTTGGTGCTTGCTGCAGTCTAACTATTCAAAAGCATGTGGCTAGCTTCATGATTGCTTTGCTGCTTGCATTTTCTTGCATCTTTACACATACTTTGCTTCATATTTTTCAGGTAATGTTGGAGTGGGAGTACTTGGATTTTTGTCTACAAATGTGAGTTACCATTTTTGTTGGGACAACTGTGGGAACGCAGGACGGTAGGACATGTGTTGTTGCCTGTGTGTTTCGGTGGGTTGGCGGTGGGAAATATCTGAAAATGTTTGTATTTTAAGCACATATCAGACTTTCCCAGGGCTTGTGAGTAATAAATTAAGGGGCGATTCGCGCAAGTCAGACCTCTGTGGATTCCCACAGCTGTCCTCTTTTCGGAAATGCATGGGGTTCTCTGTTTGCCTTAGGGGCTGCGACACACCAGGCCCAAATCTGTAGGTTGTCCACTAGAGCAAATTCCTGCAAAATCTGCTCTGCCGAAACACTTGGGGTTACCAGTGGTTTAGCCTTTGCCTTTTGTGCCCAGGACAGTGCACCCACACATGTGAGGTTCTGTTTTCGTCGGGACACCAATGGGAACGCGGGAAGGTAGGACATGTGTTGTTGATGGCGTGTTTCAGTGGGTTGGCTGTGGTAAATGTCTGAAAATTGTGTTTTTTATTGCCATATTTTGGCATTTGCTTGGGCTTGTGGGTAATACATTCTGGGGTGATTCACGCAAATCAGACCTCTGTGTATTCCCATGGGTATCTTCTTTTCTGAAATGCATGGGGTTCCCTGTTTCCCTTGGTGGCTGTGACACACCAGGCACATATCTATAGGTTATCCACAAGAGCAAAATCCCGCAAAATCTGCTCTGTCAAAAGGCCTGGGATTACCAGTGGTTTAGCCTTATCTCTTTGCACCCAGGTAGGTGCACCAACACATGCTAGGTACTGTTTTCGTTGGGACACCTGTGGGAACATTGGAAGGTAAGACGGCTGTTGTTGGTGGCGTGTTTTGGTGGGTTGGCGGTGGGAAATGTCTGAAAATTGGGCTCTTTTCCCTAAATTTCGGATTTGCTGGGGCTTGTGGGTAATATATTCTGGGGCAATTCGCGCAAGTCAGACCTCTGTCTATTACTATGGGTGTCTTCTTTTAGGAAGTGCATGGGGTTCCCTGTTTTCCTTGGTGGCTGCGACACCCCAGGCCCAAATCTGTAGGTTGTCCACAAGAGCAAAATCCCACAAAATCTGATCTGCCGAAAGACTTGGGGTTAACAGTGGTTTAGCCTTTTCCCTTTGCGCCCAGGAAGGTGCGCTCACACATGTGAGGTACTGTTCTTGTCGGGATAACTGTGGGAAAGCAATAAGGTAGGACATGTGTCGTTGCCTGCGTGTTTCAGTGGGTTGGCTGTGGGAAATGTATGAAAATTGTTGTTTTTTTAAACAATTTTCGGACTTTGCCGGGGCTTCTGAGTAATACATTCTGGGGCAATTCACGCACATCAAACCTCTGTGGATTCCCACAGGTGTCTTCTACTCAGAAATGCATGGGTTCCCTGTTTCCCTTGGTGGCTGCAACACCCCAGGCCCAAATCTTTAGGTTGTCCACAAGAGCAAATTCCTGCAAAATCTGCTCTGGTGCAACGACACATGTGAGGTACTGTTTTTGCCGGGACAAATGTCGAAACGTGGGAAGCTAGGACATGTGTCGTTGGCTGCATGTTTTGGTGGTTTGGCTGGGGGAAATGTCTGAAAATTCATTTTTTTTCGCCCAATTTCAGAATTTGCCAGGGCTTGTGGGTAACACATTCTGCTGCTATTCGCGCAAGTCAGAGCTCTGTGGAGTCCCACCGGCATCCTCTTTTCGAAAATGCATGGGGTACTCTCTTCTCCTTGGTGCCTGCGACACCCCAGGCCCAAATCTGTAGTTTGTCCACAAGAGCAAAATCTGCTCTGGCGAAACACTTGGGGTTACCATTGGTTAAGCCTTTTGCCTTTGTGCCTATGTAGGTGTACCCACATATGTGAGGTACCATTTTTGTCAGGACACCTGTGGAAACGTGGAAGGTAGGACATGTTTTGTTGATGGCGTGTTTCAAGTTTTGGCATTGGGAAATGTCTGAAAATTGAGTGGTTTTTGCCATATTTTGGACAATGCTGCGGCTTGTGGGTAATAAATTATGGGCCGATTCGCGGAAGCCAGACCTCTGAGGATTCCCACGGGTGTCTTCTTTTTGGAAATGCTTGGGGTTCCCTGTTTTCCTTGGTGGCTGTGACACCCCAGGCCCAAATCTGTACAATGTCCACAAGAGCAAATTCTCGCAAAATCTGCTCTGACGAAAGACTTGGGGTTGCCAGTGGTTTAGCCTTTTCCCTTTGTGCCCAGGTAGGTGCATCCACACATGTGAGGTACCATTTTCATTGGGACATCTGTGGGAACGCGGGAAGGTAGGGCATTTTTTGTGTTCTTTTGGTTTTCTTAACGTTTTCATACATTTGCTGTTGCACTTTGTCACACAACCCTTTCATTTCTCAAATGTGACCTACATTATGTCTCTGCTTTAGGAACTATATGCTTTTGTAACCTGCACAAGTCACCTACCCTTCAAAGGGTCTTCCTGTGCTCTTTCAAAATATGTATGCTTTCAATTCCTCACCACATTTGTTTTCCTTATTTCCACATGCTAAATACATCTGTTTCGGCCATAAGAATACAAATCCTGTGTACCATGGCTCAGTTTTTGGCTTGTGGTATTTCTTGTTTTGCCTTTCTGTCTTCCCATTCAGCTTTCCTACCCTCCTCTTCCATTCCATCCACGCATGTCCTATTGTAAAAAAGGGCAAAATCGCCTACCTCTCCCAAAACGGATGGTAACCATATAAAAATATGTTTTTTTGGTTTCCACTCATCCTGTTCCTGGAAGCCTGGGAAATGGCAAATTCAGAACAGCAAACCATATTTTCCTAGCTCATACAAGGAATAAACCACAGGCTTCTTTGTCCATCATTTTATTGCCATTTTCTTAAAAAAACACAAAATGTGCTCCCTTTTTCGTTATTTCCTGTCACCCCATACAGCAAACTAGGATTGCTTCGTGGTGTTATGACCATCTACATGTGGGAAGAAAATGGGCCACATTTGGCCAAGATATCGCATGTAACAAAAAAGGTACAAGGGATTAAATAGTGACATACCAAAATCACAAAAAACATGCCTTGGTACTGGGAGAAAAACATTTGGGAGTTAAAGGGTTAATGATGAAAATTGGTGTGAAGCATCTGAGGTTGAGAACTGCTAAGCTGAAAACATACCTGTAAATGTTGTCCAAGAAATGAATATTGAAGAGTGTGGGCATCCGTATGCAGATGTGAAGGTGAATGTGAAAAACATCTTGATGATGGCAGACTCGGATTTCAAGATATCATTGATGTCAAGAGCTATATTTGAGAGAGGGATGCAATGGAATGTGCGAAATGTGTTGATACCTGATATAAACCTGGGATGACACAATCAATGCAGGATTGATTTATTAGGCTATTTTGAAGCAGAAGTTTAGCTCAAAAGCAGGAATGCACAAGGGAAAGTTTATATTAACAAGAAGGCAATGACACTACTTGGTTGGAATGATCAAAAGATATTAATGGTGAGGTTAGATACCAATAGAGTTCAGCAAGTAATGAAGATCGGTACATCCATGGGAGACACCTATAAGGAGGTATTCAGAAAAGGTGTTCGTAAGGTAAAAGGCATGCAACACAAAATCATTCTCAAAAAGGGATGTACACCTGTTAATACAAAATTGTGTCCAGTGCCGTTAGCTTTGAGAGAAAATGTAAAGAAGGAGATACACAATCTGTAATGCATGGGTATTATTGAAAGAGGGGGAGGAGTTGAATGGACATTGCGTTTAGTAATTGTAAAAAAGCCATCAGATGATTTACGCTTGTGTGTTGACTTGTGTGAGTTGAACAGATGTGTACTCATAAACGGTCATCCCTTGCCTAATATGGGCAAGATGTTGCCATGATAGTTCAAGGGCCAGTGTTTTCAAAACTTGATATGGCCCTGGCGTACCATCAGGTAAAATTAGATGAGAGTTGTAGGAAATTAACGTCATTTATTACTCACAAAGGGGTATTTCAGTTTTGCAGAATGCCATTTGGACCTGTTTCTGCTTCCTCTGTTATTCAAAAGATTATAGATATGACGTTTTATGGTGTTAAGGGAGTATTTTGTTTTCAGGATGACATATTGGCGTGTGGAGAGAATGTATGTGGGCATGATTGGACAGTGTTTTAAGAATATTGGGGTCAAGAGGAATAACCCTGAGGGAGGAGAAGGGTGTTTTCCATGTAGATAGGGTTCAATATTTAGGCCATGAAATATCCGTGCAAGGAATAAGACCAAAAAATGCCATAGTTAGGGCAACACAAGATGTGGTGGAACCAAAATCTAAAGTGGAATTATGTTCTTTTTTAGGAATGTTGGAATTTTATCAGAAACGTGTCAAAACCTACTTGGAAAGAGTCGTTGAGATGAGAAAATTGCTTAGAAAAGGAGATGATCTTTTCTCGAGTGAGAAGTGTGATCAACAGTTTAAGCGAATTAAAGAAGAGATCAACATGGCAGCTCCCTTAAAGAAATTCAATATGGGTAGGGAAAATGTCATCATGGTGGATGCCAGTGATGTAGGAATAGGAGCTGTATTGTCCCAGATAAATGAATGTGGAGAGGAGGTAATAATCAAACATGCATCAAGAGGGTTGAATGGTGCAGAGTTGATATATTCGGTATTGGAAAAGGAAGCATTAGGTTGTTTCTGGGCAGTAGATAAGTTAAAAATTGTTGTATGGGGCATGAATTTTATAATTAAGAAGGACCACAAGCCCTTAAAAGCTATTTTCGAATGTAAGGGTCTTGATAAAGTGTCAAGGCGTGTTGCGGGAAGGGTTACGTGCTTACAATGTCACAGCTTTGAAATGGTTGTAATACCGGGTAAAGAAAATATGTTAGCCGATTGTTTATCTAGACTTAGTAGTAAGCGAGAGGAAAGTCAGGAAGATGATGGAACTTGTATTAGTGACACATGATGGTGTAATAATTAAAGAAGAATGGTTGAATGCTGTTAATAATGATGAAGTACTATCAAAGGTAAAGTCATATGTTGATGGTCGGCTGGCCCAGGAAGGGGGATATCTCACAAAAGGAGAGAGCATTCTGGGATGTTTGCGATGAGTTGCGTATGGTAGATGGAATTGTGGTTCCGAGCGGTCATCACTGAACTCATTAGGTCAAGGATTATTGATGTTGCCCACAAGGGACATGTGGGTGTTAGCAAGACCAAAGCCATGTTGAGGAATGATTATTGGTGGCCGGCCTTTGACAGGGAGGTTGAGAGGAAACACAGGAATTGTGTAGGTTGTATCAAAAGTTGTAAAGTGTTGATGGCAAAAGAACAACCCATGGTATTGTGTGGGGTTCCACAAAAGGTTTGGGATGATTCTTGGACCAGTTGAGATGGGTTTTGGCCGAGGTAAATATCTGGTGATATTGGTGGATTTGTTATCAAAGTGGTGTGAATATAAAGTAGTGAAATAAATAAATGGAAAAAGCATTTTTGATTTCTTGAGAGAGGTTTTTTGTAGGGAGGGGTTTCCCAGTTGTATCCTGGCGGACAATGCCTTACAATTTATGGGTGGTCGTTTTAAGGAATATGTAAAAGGTTGTGGCAAAAAACACAAGAGATCTGCGTTGTACCATCCTGAAGGCAATGGGGTGGTAGAAAGGATGAACAGATGCATTAAAGGCAATTAGAAAAGCTATAGCATGTAGGTTGGATAAAAAGGTTAATGTTCATGAAAGGGTGTATGCTTTGAGGATGTCTCCACACTCCACCACAGGTGTGTCACATTTTGAGTTTATGAGTCCTCCATGGTTGGGAAGGGGGGGGGAATCAGACTGTGTGGTGGATAGGGGTGTACCGAATAGTAAATTTACTATCTGGCCAAATACCAAATAGTAAATTTACTATCCGTCCGGAAACGAATAGTGAGCCGAATAGTCATTTTGGCTTTTGTTTAGGCATAGGAAAGTCACTTGTCAGGCACCGCCGTAGTGTTATTAACTGGCTATTGATGGTTGCAGGTGCAAAATGGTGCGAGTACCTAGGCATATAAAAGCTGTTGGCTTTGCCAATGCTTGTTTTAACACGATTTTGGTGAAGGACATGCACATTGTATACAAACATTTGTGCATAGGCGCGTTATAAATGCCATATAATATCATAGTGCTTATAAATTGTCCCAATGAGAACTTTCATTCACAGACCCATTGTTCCAAGGTAATTGCAACAAACAAACCTTTCATTAAAGCTTTACAAGGGGGACTTGCCATTCCTTCCCTCTCAAAGATATTATCTCTTATGAACAAATATCTTTTCACATCTAGTCATAATTCTGTTAGGACAATGGCAAGTCAACCCCCCTAGTCACTTGGGACACGAGAAGGGTGTCTGCCTCCAGCTCTATAGTTATGTGAAGTGGACTTGATCGTTCAAGTTTTGTGTGCTGGGACCTGGAGGGGGCATGGGATTCAATTAGATCTTTTTGTAATTGGGTTACACTCTTCTGTGTTTGCATTTGTGTAACTTCAACGTGGCAGAGCATTTTGTAACCATGGTATCCATTTATACATTTTTATAAAACTGATGTACTTATCTCTGCAAGTGGCCGAACAATTAGGGGGCAGGCAAGGAGATTGTGCATAGTCATGCCTTGCAAATAGCCACAGAGATGCAGCATTGTGTACATTTACTTTGCAGCTGTGTTAGCAGAGCAAGCCTGCATTCACTGAAGATCGTTTAGTAAGCTAACTGCTATTGAAATTCGACAAAGCAGCTAGCAACACATGCTTAAGGGGCCACTTCTTTGTACCGCCACACAAAGAGATGCCATTAAAATAATCATTGCCTGCCCAGCACCATTGAGGCGGGGGTTGAGGGGGCCTGGCATTATCTGTCAGTGGGCGCACCTGCAGGATGGCGATAGTCACTGTGAGCATCCTCCCGAGGGCTGTGCTAAGCTCGCTGCAGTGAGCCCTCTCCTGGTTTTGGCTGGTTAGCTTCATAGTGCTGAGCCTGTGCATATCTTTCGGCTCCAAAACCCCCGGCCCCTCTTTTACTGCGAAACAGGGTTCTTCCTGTTTGTGCAGCAAGTACGATGATGTCCGCTCTCCACTGTGCAGAGCACACTAAAAACATTATTGGGTTCATGCAAAGTCCAGGTGCAGCTGTGCATATGGCACTAGGGGTGGTCCCTTGGTGTAAACTGAGTTGGGCCCCTAACTTGACAGTGCAGCCTAAAGGTCAGCTCAGAGTCCACACTCCACCGCCGCCCCTTCCGATCAGAAGGCCAGCTTCAAAGTCGCAGCAGACCCATGCCTCTTCCACACACCTGGGTATTGCAGGTCGGAGGGCACACGCCCAACAGTATGAGAGAAGGTAGTGAGCAGATGTGAAGAACGCATGCTGAATAGTCCTTTCGAGAATGTAAGATAGTGAACTTCACTTTTGTGGTTGGTCAATAATGTTTTGCAGAAAATCCATATAAAGTGACTGGACTGGTGGCAACAGGAGGAACGCGATATAAACACCCTTCATGCTGATAGTTGTAGCAGCTCGGTTTTCAATCAAAGCAAGTTATTTTGTGTGCAATCCTACTACCATCTAGTGGCTCAAATGGTTTGTGCAGCAACTGTTATATTTAAGCTCTGCATACAAGGCGAACACACACGTTGCTTTTATATGGGAGCAGGTCTTTTCAGTGAAGGAGTGTATGGTGTGTTAACTTCGGCTTTGAGTAAGATTGCAGGAAGTATTCTGCCGAATACCGAATAGCTGATGTCAGACGAATTTCGGCAGAATACTTACTCGAAGCCAAAGTTTGGTACACCCCTAGTGGTGGAGGAGTTAAAAAAGGATATGAAGAAGAAAAAAGAAGTATATGTGATTAGAGAGAATAAAAGGAGAGGTAAGAAGGAACTCAGGGTGGAGTGTCGTGATTTGGTGAGGATCAGTAAACATTTTGTCAAAAGAAAAGGAGATGTGTTGTATTCTGATCCTGTGCAGGTGGTTGCAGTGATGACGGGTGGGGTGAGAGTAAGTGGAGGACAGGTGTGGAATAAGCATAGAGTTGCCATAGTGAGAAGAGGTTGTGTGGGATCAGTGAGGGAGATGTGTTATATTGTAGTTTATGTACATAGTGGTTAGTCTAGGTTGCTAATGATGTGGTTGAGGCTCCATGCGGACCACTAGCTTATGATGCTGTGTGATGTAGTTGGGGTTCCATCTGGAACACTAGCTCCTGATGTTATGTTATGTAATAAGGAATGTTTAGTCTTGAATATAATTCTATGATTGGCTGTTGCCTCTTCAGCCTGGAGGATGGAAGTGCTGTGGGTCTGTTAGCAGCTGTACTGAAATAATCATAATCAATCTGAATCTTCAAGGTGTGGATGTCCATTCTTACAGTTAGGTCATATAAAAGGCGGGGGGTAAAGTAGTATAGTGAGATGTGTAAATAATTAGTTTTTCAAGTATACAAATAAATAATTTGCTGATTCCACAACACACATTGGGCCTCATTACGACCCAGGCGGATTTCGCGGTGCTAAATGCACCGCGAAGCATGGCGGAAAGCCGCCGATAGCGCCATGGGGGTTGGCGGATTTACCGCCCCATTCCGACCTTGGCGGGGCGGTAAATCCCCAATCCCCATTCTGCCCTTCCCCATTCCCATTTTTGCCCCATAGGGTATAATGGGAGTGGGGAAGGAGTTAATTACGCCACCGTAAAATACGGTGGCGTAATTAACAACGAGGTCCCGTAGCGCCATGGTTTTCTCCGCCTGGTAAAACCAGGCGGAAAAGGCCGCCATGGCGCTACGGGAACTCGTAGTATGGCGGAGAGGTACGCCATGCACTACGCTGGCGTAAAACCCTCTCCGCCAGGGTCCTAATGAGGCCCATTGTCTATTTTATAGCTAATATAGTGGATTTTAAAGAAAACGTATACAGGACACAGAATCATGGCAACGGAAGTTGCGTGTAAAAAGGGGAATAGATTAGGAAATTGAGTGCGGCCAATATAAAGGAGTTGTTTTTGACACCATGTTTGAAGTGCATCATCCAGAATTTAGTAATGCGTGGTACAACCACATGCGCTTAGTGGTGACACAGAAGTATAATGGGAGCTGTTATATATGCTCCCTCATCCCAAACATGTTAGGGGTTCACAAAATGCTAGTACGTCGGGGGCGTGGCTTAACAGCCATGGAGTAGGCAGCTCTTCCTGTGAGCTCCTCTAAATCCGACATAGATCCTGATGCACGAGATGAAAAAAGAAGGCTGAAATGAGAAACAACATACTGGCAGCTGTCGGAAAACAAGGAGCATGGAATGAGCACCTAACGGAGTGAAACAGATGAGCAAATCGGCAGATATGGCCCCATGAGTGCAGAGACACGATCCAGCGAAGATGGCATCAAGATGGCGCCAGTCAGTGAACAAAGGAATTCGCCAGAGCACTCGACGAGGCGAGGATGGAGCCCACCGCATGGCGCGATGAATCAGAGACAAGCTGGCGTGCTAGATTATATCGAGTGTGCATGACTGGCCCGCCACAAAGTGAACAATTCGGTGTTACATTGTTTCAAGTGTTCGTCAACGATCCAGCAGCGCGGACCGCCGAATGATAAGGAGTGCCTACGGAAGCGGGCTAATGGTAGCTGTGCCGAGTGAGTCCCGGCGGACCTGCACGGAGCATGATATCGGCCCTGAATAAACAAAGCATGGCAGCGCGGGTGATCGGGTGACTGAGGAGCAGGCAAGCCTCCGGCACTGTGAAGCATTATCAAAGTAAACAAACGGAGCAGAGGATTACGTAAACACATAGACCCCTTGTACGCGGCCAAACACGGCTGGCGGGAGCTAACCGGAGCCAAAACACATATAAGGAGGCTGATCCTGGCGAGCGCCTCGGGCACTGGCAGCGGCGGAAGCAGAGTGCGCGCATTATACATGCAACACAAGCTACGAAGCTGGGCCCGGGAGATGCGCCAACAGAGACAAGAGCAACGCCGCCACAGACGGTACGAGGCTAACTGGACCTAAGGTGGGGGGGGCCCAAACGGAGGCAGGCGCTGAAAGTGATTGTGATATGGAAGAGGATTTGAAACGGAAATGATAATAAAGCATCAGAGAGAGGCCCCGTGACAACAGTAGAGGCAGTACACACCCGGTGAGCAAGCCAGAGCTTGTTAGAAACACTGAAAGGACACGCTGCCATGAAAAGGAGAGGTATGGCCCAGATGCCATGGTGCGCATAGCTCTACGCTACGGAGAAGAAGGAAGGGTTTCACCAAATAACACACAAAGAAAAGGCAAGCAAATGGAGGCTTAGAGACCACACGAGGAATAATAAAGGCAACGCTGGGGCAGAATAAGACCGATGTGAACCCCCCAACAAACTGCGAGACACAGGACTTCACTCGAGGGTATGGTGGTGCTTGGGACAGTACCCCCCTGGTCTGCGACCCATAATGAAAACAAACCAGTAGCAGACCGCAGAAGCCAGTGGGGGTAGCCACAATAATAAGAGCGTGCTGCAAAAGCAAAGCGCTCCACGAAAGAGCTGGGAAAGGTGTGCAAGTTGGCGCAATTGCTGTGGTGCGGTGTGAGACACAAAGTACAACTGCAGCCTGGACTAGGCACAGCCCATGATCAGGTGCCGGAACACGGCTTAGAAAACAACACATACTGAGTAGCGTAGCTACCTATAACAACTGAATGACGACGGAAGAGGTAGCCGAGGAAAACAAGGAATAAGTGTCCCATGAATGCTTAGAGGAGTGACAGACGCCAGCTGACCGTGCGGGCACGAAGTACGTGCCGCGGCCCTAGGAATGGACATGATTGTTGCAGGGAACCGCTTTTGAAAGCCTATATGAACAGCTGAGGGCTCCACGTTCGGAAGCGTACACCAGGCGAGAGGGTTGCAACTGGGCCCACGGTAGGATCACTTGCTGTGGTGGGAATTAATATGCGAAGCAGTGGCATTGAGGGGCTTTGGACGATTGCCAGGAGAGAGCAGGTGCCCAGACTGTGAACTGTCATTGCATTTGAGGTCACGAGTCTCTGCGACGTGGACGTTTTGGCCAAGCAGGCAGCGCAGCATCGGCGCCCCAAACAGCTGCTGCGGACATTGGCGCTGACCCCCCGATAAGAGGCGGATGGCCTGAGACGGGTTGTTATTACGTGGGAGGGCACAACCCATTGCGGCAATAGACGGCTGGCAGAGCCTTCGAGATCCTGAGGCCCCCATGCTTGGGTAAGGCCTAGGGCACTGGAACGGAGGGCGTGCCCTTCTCCCCCTAACTGTGGAGCATAAGGGGTGGGCTGACCCACAACATGTGGCTGCTAAGTCATGTCTACTAAGCCTCCAAGGCAGAAAGTGAAGCAGCCCACGCTGGACGAATTCACCAGAACGCCGCCCGGCCCGGAAGGTGCCAGTAGCAAGGACAAGCCCCCTGCAGGCAGCATTGCCGCTGCGGGTACTAATCATGAGGTCCTGGCTGCAATTGCGGACTTGAAAGCAGACTTGAAAGCGGACTGGGAGGCCAAGCTCGAAATAGTTGTGGCTGAATTAAAATCAGCGCTGGACCTTAAGGTTGGTGAAGTGCAGGAGGAAGTGAACCTACTCCGACAGGACGTGAGGGCCCTATCGGAGCGTACAGTGAGCCTGGAGAAGGAAGGTAGTCTGAACACAGCGGACTGCGCCTCACACAAGTCGGCACTGCATGCCCTGGTGCAGAGAGTGGGCGGAGGAAGCGGAAGGACGCGCCCGAAGGAATAACATCCGCATTGTGGGTATACCGGAGGGAATGGAGGGCCATAACCCCACGGAGTTTGTCGAAGGCATGTTGTTGCAGGAGATAACCGGAGGAGTTCTGTCTCAGGGATTTGCTGTGGAGCGGGCACATAGGGCCCTGATGAGGAGGCCGCCGCCGGGCAATCCGCCTAGGCCAGTTATCGCCTAGATCCTCAACTATCGAGACCGGGAAAGGATTTTGGAATACTTCCGTAAAGGTGGAACAATTAAGCGGGGGGAGGCAAACATAACAGCCTACCCAGACTACACCTTGATGGTGCAGCTGAGCCGAATGAACTTTGGGGCTGTTAAAAGGAGATTGAGGGAAGCGGGCCAGAAATACATGTTGCTTTATCCTGCGAAATTAAAGGTCTTTCATAAAAACAGAACTTTGTTTTTTGACACCCCGGAGGATGCCATGGGATGGCTTGATACGCAGGGATGCCCCCAGGAGCCCGACATCCAGGCGGACGAAGGAGGCGGACGAGATAAGTAAAGTGTTACGAGAGCGCTGGCAGTTGGTGCGGCTCTGGACTATGGGACTTGATTATAGTCATTGATGTGGCCCATTAGTAGACGGGATAAGAGTAGAATAGATATTGTATGGTGTGCACTGTGACTGTAGCTTTAATAAGGGGCCTGGCAGGGCTAGTCCTTACACCCCCATTTAGTATTAATAGTTAAGTGGCCATTAGGGCGCTTCACCCTACTGAGCTCTGTGTGTATCAGACAGGGCTAGATGTGGGGGTGCCTGAGATCCAGGGATGGAGCTGAGCAACAGTTGAGGAGGGCGTTGTTGGGGAAGGGGTGGGTGGGGGTAGTTGAAGGGGGTGAGAAGTAAGTTTGACGTGTATATAGTTTCGGGAGGAGCGGGGAGTTGGGTGTTTTTAGGGTCAAAGGGAGTTGGTATTTGGGAAAGAGCCTATGTAAAACGAGTAGAGACCTCGGAATCGTACTGCGCCTGTAGGAGGCGGAAGGCACTTGGAGGAAGTTCTGGGGGACCTTAGAATAATATCATGGAATGTGAGGGGGCTAAACAGTTATTTGAAAAGGAATAAGGTTATGCTTTTCCTGCGCAGGCATAAAATAGACATTGCATTGCTACAAGAGACTCACCTGACACGCGAGAAGACGGATATGATCGCCGGGAAGTGGAAGGGAGTGGTGGTGGGCTCATTTTATTCTGCTTATGCCAGGGGCGTGCTCATTTGGGTGGCTCCGCATGTCCCTTTCCAGCGGTTACAAGAGGTGGCAGAGGCAGATGGGAGAATGGGCATTCTGAGAGGGCCAGTGGAAAATAGGGAAATAAGCATAATAAATACATATGCCCCGAACCAGAATACAGCAGCGTACATTAGGACGTTGTGTACTAACGTGAGCAAGTGCGTGGGGAGTGCCGTGATTTGGGGGGGTGATTTCAACTGCGTGTTGGACCCAAGGGTAGATAGGTCAGACGGGAAGATGGATAGACAAGCTCCTGCGGCCAAAGCGCTGCAAGCATTGTTGAATGATTTTGGGCTAGTGGATGCATGGAGAGCGTGTCACCCCCTAGAGAGGCAGTACTCTCATTATTCTGCCCCTCAGCAGCTGCACACTAGGCTAGATTATTTCTTTACTACGTCTGAAGTGACAGCAGAGTTGGTACAAATAGAATATAAAGCAAGGGTCCTTTCGGACCACTCGCCCCTGATTCTCGCTTGGCGATTTAGCCCTTTGAGCGCGAGGATTCCGACGTGGCGCCTGCGAGCTGAGGCATTGAAAGACCCCATCTTTAGAGAAGACATGAGGGAGGAAATTGGGAATTTTTTTGAGGAGAATACAGGTAGCGTAGACTCGCGGGAACACTGTGGGAGGCCTTTAAAGTTGTGATGAGAGGGGCAGCTATCGCTAAATCTAAAGGGTTGCAAGGTGGCATTTTGGCTGACCTACGGGAGACAGAAGAGAGACTAGAGGAGGCCTTGAGAGGTGAGGACAATACTAAAGAGAAATTAGAGTTAGTGCTTATGCTGCAGCAGAAATGTGCGGAGCACTGGGACAGACTGTGTAACCTGAATTAACCAAAATATGTAGAGAGGCAGCACGCGGGGGGGGATAAACCAGGTCGACTTTTAGCATGGCTATATAAGAGTGAGAACCCCAGAGTTATGATTAGAACTATTACAAGGGAGGACGGTAGCGTAGCAGATACTCAAGAGGGAGTTAACCAAGAATTTGTGGACTATTATAAGATATTATATGCAGACCAGGGGGAAAACTGCCGAGATACAATAGTGGAGACAGTGGAGGATATCGGGCTGCCCAAGATAAGTGAGGAGGAGAGAGAAGAGTTGGATGCACCAATCACCCTGGAGGAACTGGGGGAGGTATTGAGGCAGTTACCCACCAGCAAGACGCCGGGGACGGATGGACTCCCCAGTGAATTTTATAAAATATATGCGGAAGAGATTCTCCTTCCACTGCTGGCAATGTTGAATGAAGCATTTGAGACAGGATGTCTGCCGGAGTCATTGAGGGAAGCAGTCATAATACCGCTGCCCAAGCCCTATAAGCCTGGGCACAGCTGTAGCTCGTATCGCCCCTTGTCAATGCTTAATCAAGACGGCAAAATATTGACGGCTGTATTGGCAAATAGGTTGCAGAGGGTGATTGGTAGATTAATACACCCTGATCAGACGGGATATGTCCCACACAGGAATATTTCGAATAATCACAGGCGACTCCAGCGAATCATTGAAGGCAGCAGCGAACACACCGGGGAAATGGCGATAGTGTCCCTGGACACAATAAAGGCCTTTGATTCGGTTAAGTGGCCATGGTTGTTGGCGACCCTAGAAGGGTATGGGCTGGGGCCAGGATATGTACGATGGGCGCCGATTTTGTATAAGGAGCCGCTGGCCAGGGTCAAGACAGGATCGGTGATATTGGAAAGGTGGCAGCTAGGTCGGGGCACCAGACAGGGTTGTCCATGGTCCCCAATGCTCTATATACTCGCCCTGGAACCTCTAGCGATATACCTGAGACAACAGTACGATACAATAGGCATTGAGGTAAAAGGGGAAAAACATTTGATCTCTCTATATGCAGATGACATGTTGCTGTACCTGAGGTACCCGGAAGAGAATCTTCAATATATCCTGGAGGTAATGGATAGATATGCGGGTCTTTCCGGTATAGCAGTGAACCCCCAGAAGTCAACTATGTTCCCGTTGGGAAGGTATATGGGGATCCCGGCCGAGGAGAGGTTACCTGTATTGCCGGTGCCATGGGCAGTTGATACGTTCCGATACTTAGGGTTAGATATCTACCACACTGTGGAAGAAGCGCATAGGCACAACACTGAGATGGCGTTGGGGAAAATTGAGAACTGCATGCGGTTTTGGGCGAGGTTGCCCTTAGCTATGATGGGGAGGGCAGCGATGCTCAAGATGGTGGTCCTGCCTAGACTCCTGCACTATTTTGCGAACATTCCATATCTGATACCTAAGAAGTTCTTCATCAGACTGAACAGTATGTGTAGGGATTTTTGTGGCATGGCACACGGAACAGAGTGGCATTGTGGAAGCTACAGAACTTCCACGAAAGAGGAGGGATAAAATTACCCAACTATGAGGTGTATTATGTGGCAAGCCAACTGCAGTACGTCGCTAAATGGCTTTCTGATGAAGAAACCTCTGAACACAGGCTGTTTGGGCGGGATTGCACACCGTTTTACTTGAAGGAAATGATGTGGGTACCCAGAGCTGAACTGAAAGGCCGTCCGGCGATGATGTTGCTGGGGTGGCAAGTGTGGCGTAGAACGTGTAAGATGTTAGACAATGCAACTCCATGCTCCCTGCAGATACCACTGGTTGCATTGACAAGGGCGGATGTACAGCTAAGGAAGATAATCAGGAACCACTGGGAGCCGGTGGGGCTTGTGACCATGGGAGACATTTGGCAGGAGGGCTCAATTGTTGCCTTTGAGGAGTTGCGGGATGTGTCTGGGTTGCATGCGGGTCAGTATATTACATACTATAGACTGGTACAGAGAGTAAAGGAAATATGGCCTGAAACCATGCTAGAGGGTGAGCCAGATGCCACAGTGGATATGATCTATGACATAGCGGAAGGGGGACATGAGATATCTAGATTATACGAGATGTTGATGCTCAAAGTGGGGAAAGAGATCACCCAACTGAGATTGGATTGGGAAACTGAAGTGGGGATAGGATGTGGGAACGGGTGCAGGGGTATCATAAGAAGGTGTCCAGAAATGCTAGATTAAAACAGATACAACTGTATGTCACGCATAGGGCATATATGACACCCCAGAGGATATCGAGGTTTGCGAATACAGGTCGACAGGCATGCCCCAAGTGCGACAAGGAGAATGCGGGCATGGTACACATGTTCTGGCCGTGCCCGGTCATTGCACGATTTTGGTGTGAAGTGGAAAGTAAACTGGCAGGGAAGGGGGTCAAGATCGTAGTGCACACGGTGTGGGCTTGTTTGTTAGGGGTGTTCCCAAGGTCTGATAAACTAAAACATGTGAGCAAACTGAAAGACTTAGCATATGTGCTGGCAAAAAGAAGAATAGCCATGGGATGGAAGACATGTCATAGACCACGGGTGGAGGTGTGGTGGAAGGACTTGCAGAAATGGGCGGAGGCAGAAACTATGGTGTGGCAGGAGGCTAGTAATGTCGGGGGATTGGAGGGAACGGAGTCCCTGATGGCCTGGAAGTCACTGATAGCGGAACTGTTCGGGCCAATTCCAGACCCAGATGACTCCACGGGGAAGGAGCATCTCCCACAGGATGCAGTAATGGAAAATGAAGATGGTTAGGCTCGGACCGGGGGGAGGGGCGGGAGAAGCAGTATATTGATGTTAAGTGTATGTTGTTTTTGACAACTTATGTTTTGTTTGTTTGGTTTGTATTGTTTGGTTGGATTTAATAAAAATTATTTAAAAAAAAAAAATGCTAGTACGACAGTAAATGCCATCATTGGAAGCCCAGTGTTTGGTCATTTAGCACTGTGTTGGGTTGGAAGCTTGTTCCAGGGGCACAAGGTACAAGTCGTATTCATGGACAAGGATAAGGATAAATGCACCAAAGAAGATAACGGTGCTCTATGTAAACCACGAGCTTTGCTGAAATTAGATGGAGTGTTGTTCATGTCAAACAGATGGGAAAAGGCATTGGTGATGTGCGCTGCTGCAGGGATTTCAGGATTCAGATAAAAAGTGATTTGGAATATCAATAAAAACTGGTTCACAATTTCTGTTGTAAGTTTTACCAGATGCAATAAGATGTTGTTAATCCCAGACCTTGCTAAAGGCAGGGAAGCCTTCATAGACATTTACAGGGAATGCAGTCAGCAAGCATACCTGCTTTTCCCACCATCCCGGTGAGGCATCTCTGCATTGACAACATTGCATTCAACTAGTTGCATGGTGCATGAAGCTCATCTAACAATTGCACCTAAGTCTGATATACATCAACAGAACCAAGTTCCGGCCCAACCCCCGCAGGCGAACAGAAAGATTCGCTCAGTGAAGATACAGAAGAGGAGGTTGAATTATTTGTCTGAAGAATTGTTCAAACTGCTCAAAGCAAGCCCAGACAAATACCACCTGTACACCAAGATGGAGGTGTTTTTTGCCTCTCTTCTAATGCCAGGGGTTCAGGCTGCATCAAACGCCAAGTGGTTGCAGATCGTTAGGTGGGAGATTAGGTATACTTATGGGCACCTAGCAATTCCCTGATTGACCCAGGTAATCTTATGTATGTATATATGTATGTAAAAATGACCAGGGAAAGCCTGCATAAAGAGTGACCCACGCTTATTTTTTCCATATTCCAAAATCCATAAGGGTACGTGTGAAATCACAAAAACAATATAATACAAAGATGTTAGACAATAACACAGACATATTGCGCTACATGTACAAAAGATTCAACAAAATGTTTTCAAAAGGCAACAACAGTAATGCATGTGAATGCAAATTGACTCCATTAACTCTTTTGGGGCCATATAGATATATAGATGCCCTAATAATGGGCCTATTTTATAGTGTTTTAGTTAAACCCTGTCACCATGGTTGTCGACACATCTGTGGTATGGCATACACCCGCTGACCCCCACATGTGGCTCTGTAATGAGTGATCCATGGTTTCCCACGAGGGCGGAACCAAAGCTCCACAAGAACACACAGGGAAGGAAGCCCAAGGCAACCGAAAGTGATGCCATGTAAACAGTACCTAAGATAAAAGAACACTAATTGACAAGAAATCTTTCTTTGACTTTCTCCGATTAACAGGGATCTTTTCTCAAACATGTCTAGAGACGTTCTCCAGGACTCTTCGCTCGAACGACACACAGCTTAGAGACTCTGCCTTTACGATCAAGTCGTGACTCACCGTATTGATGGTGGAGGTTACCTTCCGGGTCGGTTGACCAACAAGGGGAACTATACTCCATGGAGTCAGAATAACACTGCAACTCCAACAAGAACACTACAAAGGAATTTTTCTTGATTGAACTTTTGCTTTGTTTTTTGTAATGTTGAGTTATATTGTAATATGGTGCATGTCCTACTAACCCCGCACACAAGCCCCTGAAGAATTTCTGGGTATTCAACATGAGACACCTTGTACGGAAAGAAACATGTCGGGCACTTTTTATGGTTGTGGAATGAAATTTTGAAACTGAATGAAGGTAGAATGAATGGAATTAGATTGAGTGAGTTGTGAGTAATGAGGTATGGCCCAGTGCAATTAGCAGCACAGCACAAGACACTTTAACGGTTAGGTATCCTAACCACCATACTTACCGCTTTAAGGGGTCAAAACATGCAGAGACAATAACACACAGGTTTTCCTCAATTTCTTTTGGTAGAAGACCACACAGGTATTTCAACATTGTGAGTTTTAACTTTTTGTATGTATTTGACAAATAAAATATGTATATTTTTTGACGATTTGGTTGTCACGTAAATGTTCTTTGTAGTAATATTAGTGAAAATAGCTAGATAATGGAATCCACCTAGATCAGGTAGCAGTTACAAACCACAAGCTCTGTGTTTCAATTTATCAAGGGTTAATCCCTTTAGTTTAAGGGTTCGCTCGTGGTATGTTGTCCCTTAATCTCTCTCTGTTTGATCATGGCATACTAATACACAGGAAACAAACAAGTGCAGGTACAGGGAGGTGGGGGCGTCCTGTGGGCACAGGTGAGTAGTGTGTGGTGCATTTATTGTACACATTTAGATAGAGATAGGTTTTAGGTGAACTAAATATAGCCCTATAGATTGTTAGTAGGACATACTGTGGGAATATACCACGTAGAGTACACGTCCCCCCACCCAATGATGAGAAATATATAAATGTCACTACTTATGAAGTTAGGCCTGGGCCCTTGCAGGTAATGTTCATAACACAGAACAACGAGGCCTTGTGATTGAAGAGTTTCCCCTCACCCCGGGTGAGGCAGGGAAGATGCAAACACACACACACAAATGTATCATTTTAAATCTTTGCAAAATTACAAAGGCATGTGAATGGCCTAATACAAGTAGCACTGTGACCAGTTATGAAGGACAAACCCATGGGAGCAAGGGAAGAGGTCTTGAGCTGCCAAAATATCCATTGAGATTTGGGGCACCAGCACCATCCTGGATAATGGCCATTCTATTTGAACTATCAGATGGCTGTGAGCAAACTACCCAAATCCTTCACAAATTAGACTGATTAGTGGGACTTGCAGGCAAATCAGGCCTGGCCCTGGTAGAGGCAGCTGAAAAGGGCCTAGGACAGCTTTGCCTGTGATGTGTATCATGGAGAGCAAAGGGTGATGCCAACAGATACAAGATTGCGAAGGGGAGGCATGGTGGGGGCGTGTGTGTGTGTCTGGGATGAGAAGATAGTTAGTTCATTCACATGGACCAGACAGACCTCAAAGTTATCCACTGAGCTCATGTTGATGGCCAGGTGCACATCATATGATTAGGCCTTAGGACAGGGCAGTGATTTCAGTAACCTAACCATTCACTTAACAGCAACCCAAGGTGAAGAGATCGAAACCTGTGTTTGGAGAAGTTGGAGGTGAAGATGATGTGGCCAATGAACTGGGGGTTCATGTGTAATCAGAAGTAGCATAAAGGTGGCAGCCAATGAGGGTTGGGCATGAACACTGTATATCATGTGCATCACAGATGATGATTTCTGAAGTTAGGCCATGCTGTATCCTTTGAAGAAGAGATAGAGCTCTGTGGCAGTGTCTTATAGTACCCTGTCACCATTTCCTTTTTGTATACAAATAAAGCTCTTGTTTTCTCGCAGGAGGGTGCATCAAGCTTTTTTCCCTAGAGGGTTGTTATTTCTCTGTCTGGTTGATGGCAGTTTACCCTTCACGGGGAACACAAGTTTGTGCTGATATTTGTAGTATTGGGTTGTAGGAAGGAACTCAAGTCCCACAAATGAACAGAAACCTGACATTTTACTGGACATTGATCTGCTAAACAACAAAGCTGATGAACAAAGTACATTTACAGTAGACACTATTCCAAAGATAGGTCGAGCAGACCATGAACATCTTTTATGATGGTGGACACAGCTACCCCCAGGTAGCTGTCTTTGACTACACGAGTAACCTACACCAATGGCTCCTATGTAATGTATGATCACATGTAATCATTTTGATAATCTCTAGCAGGCAGCAGTTGACTACAAAGTATTTTATCCTGCAGTACAGTGGTTTGTGATTCGATGGTAGTGGATAAGTCCTCCACACTTCTGAAACATGTTCTGTATTGTCTGTTTCTTCTGGGTGACATTGTGTGTTGTAACAATGATCCATGGTTTCCATGGGTCAGTGGTGACAATCAATTACATTTCTGGCCACTGGACATATGCATCATGACTCTGAATATCAAGAGGACCATGCTGAGCCTTGGTTTGGCAATTGACATCTTTAGTTTGTGTTGTTGTCTGTGTCTTTCTGCTCATCTTCTTCCTAGGCCCCAAATCGATTTTTTTTAAAAAGCATGCTTAATTTAGAGCACATGTACAGAAGATAAGAATGATAACCTCACAATGTAAAATCAATAAATAACTTTGATAAATATAGTTTTAAAAAGAAAATTGCTATTTACCCTTGTTTTCCTACTTTGCCGTGATACAGTCAATTTTGATTTGCCGGCCACAAGACCAAGCTGAAAAGGAGCTTTTTGAAACTGTATACAGCAAACAATTTACTCTTTCGTTTCAAGAAACATATATACATATTTACAAATGGAATTTAGCTTCCATATTAAAACATATGAAAAATTACATGAAAAAAAGATGGATTATAGCTGATCTTTTACAATATCTTATGTATACCTCTGGTCCATGTGTCTCCATAATTTCGACCACTTCAGTAGTACATAACAAATTCAACAAAAATAGTTCAATTGTTAAACAATTTCATGTTAAAAACTTTGACCTCCAAAAGGACATTTTGAGAATTTTGTTTGAATGATTGTCGACTTTACAACATCAGTTTAATGTTGAAAAACGATACGGTTAATAGTTGGAATACATTTTTACATTCTTAATGAGATAAAGTTGAACTCTGTGTACATATAACATTTTTAAAAGACACATTTGAAAATGGTACCTGATAAGCTTCCGAAATGTCACAGGGAGTTGGTGTGAGATCATCCTGCAAAACATAGTAAGTCAATTGTTTCTGCCTAAAGTATGGCGAGTTGTAATTTTTTTTGGCACTTTTGAGATTTGGGAAGGCAGCAAAACTTTATTAACAAAAACTTAAACCATTCAAAGAGTGAAAGGTCCGATGTATTTCATTTACAAAGTATGTTTTTTGTGATGATTTACTTTAATTGTTGCATGTGTGTGGGAAAAAACACACAACACGGTTGTTGATCAAATGCTTTGAAATTTGTTGAAAGTATTAGAAATTCGAAAAAATGATCACTTATAATAATTTGAAACAAAATATTAGTGTAAGAAATAATTGTTATAATAATGATGTAAAAGCAAATTATAAAAAAATGTCATGTACAAGATGGTCACTATTGAGTTACAATCCCACATGCCATTTTGTAAGAATAGCTAATATTATATATAAACATGATCAATATGTTTAAATTTGAAATTGACCACATAAATGTTTTGTGTAGTTGCATCTTAAGGATTAATATAAAAGAAGTACTTGAACGGTGAGTGAAGTTGCTGTTGACTACAGAATAGTGGTTGATGTTGAATCTCAGTACTTTATTCAATATATATATTTTCATAACAGTGTTCAATAGAAAATGTACATTAGCATTACAATTTAGACCACTTCAAACACTCTAAAATAAGTGTATGTGCTTGTTCGCTTGGCCTCACCATTTGGATAATTGACATGTCTGTGACTCCCACCAAGGTAATGGTCTGTACTACCATCAATGTGGTCTGTGTAAAGAGAGACATGATAATTAACACATTTACCAAAATAATCTATTTTCAGAGGACGCTACTTACGTTTTTAGAAAGGCTCCCATTGCGCTGAACTATTTCTGTATCCCTAAAGTAGGGATACAGAAAGGAGTGTGTTGTACATTGTGTCACAAAGGAAACTTGAGTAATAAATTATCAATGGAAATATTCCCAAAACCCTCAAAACCTTTCATCGTGTTACCTTTTCACGCACTACAATCAATTGAGTTATAATTTAGAAGACATATGTATACAAAACAATTAAGTACATAGGGAACATACATACATATTTAAACATACACTACTCACCAGAGTCAGTGTGTGCTGAAATTCATTGGGAAGGAATTTGCAAAGTCTGTGGTGATGCTTTTTAGTGTACTTTGATGGTTTGTACATATCTTCTGAGAAATGCATGCTGCAGATGCAGAATTGATTGCCCCGCACGTCTTCCAAGACATACTTGGCTCTGCTTTCAGTCTAGGACAATGGAAATATGCAGGTCAACAGCCATGTTGTAGAGGAGGAGCCAAGTACCCCCACTTCACTGCAACTGCCCCGCCTACATTGCCTTAAAAGTATGAACCAAAGTATGTGACATGCACAGAACAGTTAAACTAAGAGAGAGAAGAGTGTGGTCTTTGTGCAGTACCCATAAGAGTACCTATACCTAAGAGAATATGGGAGGTAATGTTCACATTAAGGAAAACATACCTGCATACAAGACTATATGATGGCCATTCAAACGAAATTCCTCAAGAAGCGGAGAAACTAAAAGGCAAAGATGAATGGTGATGGTGAATGGTGAGAGATAAACAGACCAGAGGATGCAGACGATTTATAACCCATCAAGAAAGTATCAAGGATAAGTGACATCTTGGGATCAAGGTGAAGCAACTTATGCCACAGAACTGATGAAGATATTTAGTTAGTTTAAACATGTACAGATGCAATGAAATGCAAGCAGCAAAGCTAACATGAAACTAAACTAGCTACATGTTTTTGAATAGTTAGATCGCAGCAAGCGCCAAAATATATAGATACATATAGACTAAAGGATGGATGTTTCCACTACGCATATAAGCAGTACTGAAAAAAGCAAGAAGGCTTCATTTCAGTGTTACAGTTAAGAAAAGCAATTGAATTAAACAGAAGAAAAGCTCATCTAAGGAGTTCACTGAACCAAGAAAGCCAAGGTCTTATCAAACTGGAAATGGCTAACATTGGATACAATTAATGTGTTCAGAAAGGTCAAGCAAAAACAAAAGACATCAGAGGACTATTGGACAATAAAATCAAATACATGAAAAGCTTGATTTCATGGTTTCCAGTCACGTGGTAGAGGGAAGTTGGATGGGCAAGATGGATACACCTACGCAAGAAGGCCGGCTGATGCCCGCACCTTCTAAACATTCTCAGAACACAGTACAGACTCAAGGACAAACTTCAAACACTAATTAACACTGGACCATTGAGGGGATCATAGATGATATGCTAATTGGTTGGAAGCTGGTGCTATGACAAGCTGACCCGCACCTGGTTGTTCAGTCTGCATGCTACTAGACGTAGGTGGGAAAGTACTGACGGGGGTTAGGAGCTAACCAATTGCAGCGGACAGTGGAATTAAGGGTCCTATAGTTTGTGTAGCCAATGGAACATTGTGCATTTAGTGACGTTCATAGTGGCCATTTTGAGGGGAGGGCTTAGTTGCCCCACCTGATGTTAAGTATCCTATTACCTTCCTCCACTACTCTATACAGATATAGTGCCTATGCTTAGAAATACACTTAGAACCAATCACACCTTCTGTTAGGTTTTTGTAGTTTGCCACGTAGGATGACGTTGGTAATGACACAGGTCAAAATGTCAATGATGACCAGTTATTGGTATAAAAGCCCAGTTTTTTATGAAGTAAGTCAGAGGAACGAACGATTGCTGATGTTCGTTGTACTCCTTGTTTTAGATACTTGACGTTAAAACAGACAAACTTTGTGAAACTATTTGTGTCATCTTGATTATTGATGTATAAGTAAAATCTGCATCCCCATCCATCTCCAGGGTATCACTACTCATTTTAAAGGGTTGTCTGCGAGAACACCCAGCTTACTTGGTAGCAGAGATAGGATGGTTTTATAAGATAACCATTGGCCGTCGACATAGGTAACTTTTGAGTCTCTGCAATATCACACAGCCTTTGAAATTCGACTGACAGGATGTATAGCTCCCCGTAGATAGTGGATAGTGTAAGCAAATCCTTGCAAGGGACGGTTTGACAGGACCCCTATTTTCAGATAGAAACCCCTCCCACATGTATGAAAAGTGGATCGAAAATTAGCTTGAAGAGGCAGTAACGAAGGCGGTGATCCCAAGCGTCAGAAGAAGAAAAACATGCGAACTATGAGTACATAGACCCAAGAGTGTGGCAAAGATATACATGTATAGTAAATAAAGGCGAGTAACGGAGGGAGGTGGGATAAAATATAATGTAAGAGTAAGAATGTGATATATATGTATATGGGAAAGAAGATATTGTTTTGAGAGTGTCCGAGCAATATATAAAGAAGAATAGTCGTGGGTAAGCCCACGACAAGAGGATACGCCCTTTTCCTAAACTTTAAAGAGTGTTAGCAGAAACCTTAATTCAGAGCCCTTTAGTGGGACATATAGAAGACGGGAATGGTTAAAGACGATCATAAAGGAATTGGTTTATGTTCCAATCAGAGCAGATTTGAGAGGGCAAGACGGGTCTTAAGGAAAAGATCGTGAATAGTACATGTGGCCGGTCAATTTTGTCTGTTTGTTTTAAGTGATTGAAAGGAGTGATGACATCAGAGTTGAAAGAAAAGATTTTATGTAATAGAGAAGTGTGAAGTTGAGACACAGAAATTGATTGGGTTTTAAATTTGCAATTCGATGGTTGTTTTTTAGCAAGATGAAAGTAAAAAAATGGTGTTGTGAGGGGATTGGAGCTTGCCAGGATTGGTGCTCACTCATATTGTATGTTGATTGAGACATATTTAAAAATCTGTGATTGAAAATTAAGGGAGTGTTAGCAAGGGGAAAAGTGAAAGGTTAAAAATTGAAGAGGTTATTCCATTAGTGCATCTTTGCAAACAGCTGCCGAAAAATGTGCTTAAACTTAGACACTACAGTGCAGAATGGGTTAAAGGAACTGCACATAAAATGTTTATGCGATGGCCCCAAGGCAGATCATTATCAAAGGCAGTCCTGCAGCATACGATGACATATTTGCATGCAGCATACACGGGAAAGAATCTAGAAAATCACCTAGTGAGTCTAGAACTTTGGAAAATGTACCAACAAGAAAAGGAGGTGGAGCCTCCGTTAGATTGGATACTCAGTCTATGCAAAGAGGGTGATGAAGAACCTTCCACTCCGCCCCGTCTGAAACAAAAGACCAAGTTAAGAAAGATGATGGGTTATAACCATTAAGGGAAATTAAAGCAGCAACAGGATATAGTAATCCCTTATATGAGTCACCTACACAAAGTAGTGACGAGAGTCCAGAGAAAGATGCTGAGAAAGATGTATCCTCCAAAGTCCCGAGGGTCAAGGAGAGACGCGCTAAGGAGAGAAGTGATCGAGCAAACACATCTCTAGATATAAGGAGAGAAATAAAGAGATTGAAAGGAGACAAGGATAAAACTGATGAGATAGCGCTCTTATGAACGAATGGATGGCAGGTCAGATTTTACTTAAACTCGATGGTAAAGGCATTGAGGATGTAAGACAACGGGAAGATCAAGAGGGACAGGATAAAAAGAACAGGGAAAGAGAAGAACAATTGAAAGATGAAGGAGCAAAAAGAAAAGATAGACAAAGATGAGAACAGTTATATCAAGATGAGCAAGCAAAAGAACAAGAGAGAGCAGAAGAAATTGTGACAATAGACTAAGAACGGCTGATGAGCAGGACAGGATAGAAAGACAAAGAATAGATGATGAACAGGAAAAGAATACCAAGACGAAGGGATGAGGAGATATACAACGGGTATATGAACGAAGGGATATGAAAAAGAAAGAGGAAGACAGAGCAAGAGAGGAAGCAGGAAAGTGCAGAGAAGTCGCTAATGACATGGAACGTAAAAGAAGGCATAGAGCATACAATCTTGAGTATTTGGAAAGGGAAGAAAGAAATCCCGATCCATTGGTAGAATGGGAAGATATAGAGGAACTTTTTCCCAAATACGAGTCATTACCAGGCCCATCTAGAGCAAATCTAGAAGTTTGTTTGACTCAAGAAGCATTGGACAAGCGATCAATAAAGTATACCATGACATGAGAGCTCAGAAGGAAGCTCAGGGGAAAGGAAAACATTATCGTCTCGAGAGCACTCAGTTGTATGGCACGGAGGAAGCCTCATGTAGCACAAGACATAAGGAGATGTCTTTAGACAGACTGACTCTGAATAGAAATGAAGATGAGAGAAGTTGCACGAGTTGGGCATAGGAAATGTCAGACGAAGAGCGGGAAATCTTCCAGGGAGAAGAGAGAAGTAATGTATGTGGTCCAGAGGGATGTTTCGCTATGGATAAGGGAGTAAGATGGTCGGATTTAAAGATACCTGGGTCTAAGGCATCAGTCCCCGCCTTATGTAAGCAGGTCAAGATCAATGCCAGGCAGACGGCGATGTGGAAATATCACCCAGGTGGTGGATAGACAAATGACGAGAGATGAGAACGAGTTTGGCGCGTCACAGTTCCCTTTGCTAGAAAAAGGAGGAACAAGGCCACAGTATATACCATGGCCTCAAATGGACAGAGATAATCTAAGGTGTAAACTCCCGATTTTGACTTCTGTTGCTGTGAAATGGATACATGAGCTAGAAAAGAGGACAGGAGGACAGGAGGAAATACATTGGCTATAGAAGACATTAAAGTTCTTCTGATTGCCATATTTGGTGAGAGAGCTGATGATGTATGGACACAGACAGGCTACCCTGGTGTGACTACAGTCAACACTGAGCATGATGGAGCACCATTTAACAATTGCAGAGCAGCAGTTTGGAAAGCGCTTTGAGTACTATATCCGGAAACATCTGATATGGGAGCAATAATGACAAAAAAGATGAAAGAAGGAGAGGATCCTTTGCATTACAGTCAAAATTTCCAAGACGCTTGGGCTCTTGAAATTCGAGAATCTTGGGGGAAATCTATACCTGTATTCTACCATATATTATGTCAAGGGCTGCCAGAGCAAGTACAGAAGCAGTTAAAGAAATTAGTGGGTATAGAAGCTAAACCATGGTCAGAAATTCAGTACACCATTGCACATTACTGCAGACTTCTGCAGGAAAAGAATCGCAAAAAGGATGATACTCGAAAAGGTGAGAAGGCAAAATTAGTTCAGAAAAAACTGTACAAGTACGTCATTGAAGGGGCAATGTTAACTAGTACAGATGGATCCAATTCACAACAGATAATGAACATGTCAAAGGTGAATAACCAAAGGCAGTTTGATCAAAGCAACAATGGATATGCTCCACGAGGAAGGGGTTTCCGAGGAAGAGGTTGGCAAGGTAATCAAGGGATATGCAGAATGATAGGGGAGGTTTTCAGAGCAAACAAGGTGGGTTTCAAAATGTGCAAAATGGGCAGATAGAAAGGCCACCGACTATATGTTGGACGTATGGAATTACAGAACATTTTGCTCGACATGTAGAAGTCAAGGCATGGTACAGAATGATCAATTTTCAAGAGGGGGGATGTCATTCACAGCAGAATGGAGATGGGTTTGCGCAGAATCAAACAGTGCAGCAGCAAGCGCCGAGCGTGCAGCAAGGCTTGCAATCACAGCAAATGACAGGTAATCCTATAGTAGGAAGTGTCGCTGTTGACGGAGGAAATCCTTTTACAAATAATGTGACAAGGCTGTACATGGAATAGGACAGCTCATTGGGAGATCGGATGTATTCCATACTATCCGTGACACCAAACCCTTATGAGGAGCCAAGGGTGGATGTCAGTATAGGAGGCACACATTTTTCGTTTTTAGTGGACACGGTGCAACACGTTCATGTAAATGAGAACACACATTTTCAATGTCTGGCAATGCCATGAATACTCAGGGATTCACAGGAGCTACAAGTCACGTTCCTTTTATCAAAAAACTACCAGTCTCTATAGGAAAATGTGACATGAATTTTGCCACTACTTTATTTGAGGCAAATGCTTGTCAAAATATTAGAACGAGATCTGATGACTAAGTTAAATATGACAATCTTGTTTACTGATGAAGGCATAATATGCTCAACACCTGGAATGCATTATTTAAACGTCAGCAAAATAATTATGGCATACGCAGGACAAATGGCTATGAGAGCAAACTAATTAGAACCAGAGATTTTTTCAATATGGGGTGCGCAAATTGTTGTCCTGGCTGACAGGAATAGCAAGCAAAACAATGAGAACTGATGAATTTTTGTTTAGACCAAGGATACCCATGTTTAAAGAAAAGGGACAAGTATTTCCCTTAAAAATACAAAAAGCCATAGTGCAAGGGGAAATAGCATTGCTTGATGGCTGTAATGATGAGGGCAGGCAATGGTGTGCAGTAATAGCCATTGGAGAAGGCTACAGATTGACGGACATCATGGATGAGGATCTGTTTGAAGATCACCCATCTGATGACAAAGTAATATTTGAAATTAGCATCACTTACTGGTTAAAGGCAATTAAATGAGAAGTGCCTCAGAGAATGATGCTAGAACTGAAATGCCCTGAATATTTTGCCAAAGACATGGCGAAAGTGCCAGTCTCATTATGGACCGCTGGCCACTATGACGTAAGCCTACTAAAGGGGATTTGGGAAGTGAAAATTAAATTAAAACCAGGAGCAATATTACCTCGAGCACGGCAGTATCCCATGTCTCGAGAGGCAGATGAAGGAATTTTCAAGACAATTTCCGCCATGATGGAGCAAGGTATCCTAGTTGCGCCAGAGTCACCATGTAATACGTCAGTTTATCCTATCAAGAAATCTAAGGGCAGGTTGTGGCATTTAATGCAAGATTTGAGACCAATAAACCAGATTTTAGAGGCCGAGTTCCCTTCAGTCCTGAACTCGTCTACAATTCTATGTAATATACGTGTTGATGCACGATATTTCATGGTGATTGACTTGAAAAATGCATTTTAATCAATCCCGCTGCACAAAGACCAACAAGATTTGTTTTCATTTACCTTCAGACAAGTTTGCCTGAAAAGCAGACGGCTGCCGCAGGGGTAATTTGAGTCTGCATCAATTTTCAATTGAGTCCTCTAGATGGACTTAAGCAATATTACCTAAGAAAGCATTGTGCTGCAATACGTAGATGACATTTTAGTTTGCAGCACCCCAGAGGAAGAGTGCAGACACGATTCTGTTCAGCTGATGATTATAATTGCTGACAAAGTGTATAAGATTGACAAGGAAAAGTTACAATATTGTCAACAAGAAGTGCTGTACATAGGCCAATTGCTTTTGCATGAAGATAAGAAAGTCACTCCTGAAAGAGCTGAGGCCATTTTAAAAACAGCTAAGCCACACATGATAAAAAAGATGCAGAGTTTTTTGGGACTATGTAATTACGTCAGAGCATGGGTCTTTGACTACAGCTCGTTTACAAGGCCTCGCTTACAAGCCTTGAAGAAAGCACAGGCAACGCAAGAAAACATTGTGTGGACTGAGGCAATGGAAGAAGGGTCTGATGAACTGAAAAAAGCCATTTGCATGGCACCAGTTTAACGGATCCCTAATTATGCAGAGGAATTATTTTTATTCTCACATACAAATGGTACTATTATGACAGCAGTGCTCACGCAGAGAAACACGTTGGGGTACAAGCCCCTTCCATATTACAGTGGAATCTTAGACCCAGTGATGAGAGGTCATTTTCCGTGCGAACAAAGTTTGACAGCCGCCGCATTTGCCATAGAGAAGGCCACGAGCATAGTGATGGGATGCCCTATGACGGTATTTGTTGAACACGCATAATTTGCCATTTTGGAAAAACCAAAAGGCACATTGACTTCTGAAAGGGCTTTTGCCTATGAGGTAGTTATATCAAATCCAGCAATCAAAATAGTTTTATGTAAAATAGTCAATCCAGCTAAGTTTATTGCTGAGGTAATCATGGAAGGAGAGCCCATACACGATTGCGCAAACTATGAAGAGTTCTATGATGAAATCCCTAGAATAAAGGAGGATGCACTAGCAGGGGGAGAGATTGTGTTTATTGACTGGTCTTCGAGAATTGATCAAAATGATGGACAAAGATACACAGGTGCCATTGGGGTAAAGCACACGGCTAATGGGGAATTTCGGGTGCTTGTTAGTACTCTACTACCATCTCATTATTCAGCACAAGCTGCAGAATTATTGGTTCTGATACTCATGCTCGAGAATCACGCAGATCAGTAAGTAACAATGTACAGCGACTCTGCCTATGTGACGTCAATGCTACATGCAGGATTGGTGCACTGGAAAAGGAGGGGCTACCTCCGAGCGGACGGCATGCCAGTGCAGCATGCAGCCTTATTGAACAGGCTTATTAAGGCACTACAACTCCCAGTGGGCATAGCAGTCGTTAAATGCACAGCTCAAACGAAAGGGACATATTTTATCTCACGCCGAAATCAAGCAGCAGACACCGAAACTAAGCGCATAGCAACTACAGATATAGGAATGATGAACATTGGAACATGTAATATGAATGAAAGAATGACTGTAATGATGACAATGGTTGAAGGATATAATCATATGTCCATAGCACAGATAATGGAACTCCAAGGGGAGGCACCTCAAGAGGAAAATAATTTATGGACGCGAAGAGGGTGTTCTTTAAACCCCTCGGAGGCATTGTGGTGGCAAGACAGCACTGGTAAACCAGTGATGCCTATAGCCTTATTAACAGTGGTGCTGGAACAGCTACAATACCCCGCGCACACAACTAGGGAGAATCTAGCTGCAACTATTGCTGAGGAGTGGCTTGTTTCGAATTTGATGGAGCATTTCGCATTTTTTATAGTGAATTGTAATGTTTGTCAACAGTTCACGGCTGGGCACACACTGTGCACAGTTAGGGGAGTCATTCAGATATCTAATGGCCCTTTTCAGCACTTGCATATCGACTATGTTGATATGATACAAGTATGTAATGGATACAGATATTTAATTGTTGTGGTGTGTCCTTTCTCAAGATGGATGAAGGCAGGTCCATGTACCTACCCAGACTCCACTTGTGCAGGCAAATTTCTAGTACGGGAAGTATTTCCTAGATGGGGAGTATGTGAAATCACGAGGTCAGATAATGGTCCTCATTTTGTTAACACAGTGTTTGAACAGCTCAGCTTGTTGCTTGGTATAAAGCACAGGTTTTCTTCGGCTTATCATCCACAATAAAATGGAATCGGTCAGAGGCTCAACGACTTGCTTAAGGAAAGGATAGCCAAGTTGAAGCTTACTCTAAAGAAAGGGTGGTTGCATTGCCTACCACTGGCATTATATGCATTGTGGAACCAACCAGCTTCTGACCACCATCATACGCCTCACAAACTTGTGACAGGAAGGTGAATGAGAACACCCTTAATGCCTCCATCCCAAGTTAGAAATTATTGTCAGCCAACAGCAGAAGTGTTACATTTGGATCTGCATAACTATTTGAACTGTATAACTTCCAATATTTCTGTCATTTCAGGACAGTTTCAGAGACGAGGGTGTAGAGCAGTACAGAACACAGAAGGAGATGCCTCAACAATCCAACCTCTGGAATTTCGTCTTCCCCAACTTTACCCCGGAGATGCGGTCCTAGTCCATAATCACACAAGACAAAAGTGGGACAAGCCACGTTTCAATGGTCCCTTTGTCGTTGAGGACGTAACGCCATCTGCTGTAAAATTGCAGGGTAGGCGCACTTGGATATTCCTGAGGGACATAAAGATCTACTCTGGAGAAACTCCTCTGCCTACACCCCTGCGCGAAGAAGCTGCAATCATCCCGGAAGAACCATTGCACGTGCAGACAAGATCTATGTTGATGAAGAAGGACGCATAACCTAACAAGTGGAAAGATTAAAGAACTTTTTAGTTGGACTGTGGCTTGGATTTGGACACTACCTTTTGAGCTATTCATAAAAGGGTCAAAGAAAACATTTGAACATGCTGTGCATCTTTGTTGCAACGTTAAGGGAATATCCTCATTCTTAAAGTCAGAGTAGCTTATTGACTTTGGACTGAGGCATGCTTAAAGCCTTGAAGAAAGAAAAGTGATAAAAGTTTATTGATTTTAGACTGAGGCATATTCAAAGCCTTGATAAGAAGAGGAATATGGCAGACTCTGATCGTGGAAACAGCAATTGGAAGAAGGTACAAAACCCCGATTCATTCCACACTGAGTTCTTGTTTGGATCTACTTATGGTGTTACCCAGTGATGACCTTTCTAGGAACATACTCACGTATTTTGAGTTGGTGTTGCGTTCTTACCCTCACTGGTGGGGAGATCTTGCCGCATTCCAGCTTTCAGTTGAGATCCTGACAATTGAGAAAATTATAAGAAGATTGCTCATAGTAATCAATGAACAATTCTTACAGCTTCCAGAGTACAGAGAGAAAGATACAAATGCCCCTATCAGAAGAAGCAGCTCATAGACTAGTCAGTGTGATGTTCTTTCGTCTAAGTGAGGAATACCCGCATCTCACCGGGAGACACAGTGATGTGGTTTTCTGAGAGATCCAAGAAACACTGCAAATTTGAATGTGATCTTCTTGGGAATTATAATCCAAGTGAGCATCTATTCTGAAAGAAATCACAGAGCGGTGTAGAAACTTTCATCTAAGGGACAGATCGAGAAAGCATATAAAGGGCAAACTTTGTTCATGCTGACAGGGAAGCGACATGTCATCTGGACTGAAGCAGATTCGTGGCATCGATTGGGAGCTGATCTATGAAGTACTGCTCGTATAGACTTGCAGAGGTAATTTTTCTTCACGATAAAGGAACATTTACATCTTGATTGGTGAAAAAAAAAACTGGTTCCAGACATAAAGATAAAGTCGTTCCTAGTATCCAGTTGGCAGACGGTTGATCGAGGAGGAGTTTCTGGTTCAAGACAGCAGCTTCCAGAAGTAATCTACAAATGCAGAACCATTAAAATACGTATTTCTTCCTTAGCATCAAATGATCGAGATGGGGAATTTTGACAGCAACTTTGTGATACCCCACAAGAACAGACACACACATTGTCCAAGAAGTAAATGTTGTAAGGTAACATACCTTTGTGTCATCTACACCTGCATTGTGTTTATACTCATATTGCTTTCACTGACTGTGAGAACTGCATTTTACATAGGTGCAAATGGAGCTAAGACTCCTGTGTATCTTCCTAAACATAAGGAAGAAGTATGCGTGGCAACTACAAGGCAGCCTAGACCCTACATAGTTATTCCTGGCAGGATACCTGAGCTTGTAATGGATGTTGTTAGTAATCAGTCACACACAACACTTGTTTCATAGAATGCTTTTAAATGCCAGAGGCAGTGTCGGCAGATCAGGAAAAATAAGGGGCTCATAGAGGTTGGGCCTACCCAATTAATACATATCAATACAGCTGGTCCAGTGACAAGTGACCCAAGAACAAACCCCAAAAGAAAATCCCAGATGAAGATTATGAGGGACCTTTTATACCTAAAGGACTTGATGAGAGAATAAAACTTGTCGAGAGGAAGAGACCTGCTGAACTTTCTTCTATATAGGGAACCTGGACGGACGCTCCTATACTTAAGGCAACCAGAAGGAGTTATGTTGATACATTTAGAGACATAGGGGGTCATTCCACGGTTGGAGGTAAGGGTAAAAACGATGCCAGTAAAGGATCACTGGCATCGCTTACCGCTCCGGGCTATTCCGACCTGCCAACCCGCTATTAGCGGCACCGTAAATGACAGTGCCGCTAATAGCGGAATGGGCGTGGGAACGTGACCCTTCATGTCGGCAAAACCTCCATGCCGTAAACTGGAGGACATCACACGTCAGGTGGACATGCAAATACCAGCATCATGAAGGCGTTAAAAGTGGATACCGGCATGCCGTAAATACCGGCATCGTGGACCAACCGTAAAATGCTATGTGCAGTGTTCCCAACTGCCACAGGTGCACACCATCAGCACAGGTGGAGGCAATGGAGTCTGGGCCTGTACAAACGGAGCACACCAACACACCACACCCCTTTCCACACCAAGATTAATACAATAGTAACATCAATACCTGAGCTGGAGGACATGCTTGCATTGCAACACCAGCAACAACACCAACAGCAACAGCAGACACCACAGAGGAGACGCGGCAGGAAAAGGAGGGAGAGACAGGCCCAGCATGCCCCACCAGTGCAGCCAGCGTAACCATGCAGGCAGCCCCCAATCCCAAACATCAGAGCCAGTCCTTTCAACCCAACCCCGGAGCCGAACCACACCCTGTACTGCCTGGACCGGGACACCATCAACACCATTGTGGACATGATATACAACAACATTGTCAGTCCTCTACTGAAGGTAGTGTTGGTGCTCCACTTCCTTTACACAGGCACTTACCAACACACAGTAGGGCACATGCATGGCATATCACCACCCTTATTTACTTGCATCCTGAAGCAAGTGCTGGATGCCCTCATCACGCACACAACGGAATACATATCCCTACCACGGACTCCCCAGGAGATCGTTGAAACAAAAGGTGGCCTCCATGCACTGGCAGGCATGCCAAATTCTATAGGTGCCCTTGACTGCACCCACATGGAGTTGGTGGACCCGCATTCCATGGAGGTAGTGTACCGCAATCGCAAGCAATACCACTCCAACAAGGTGCAGATGGCATGCAATGCCAGCAAGATCCTCACACATTGTTGTGCCCGATATCCCGGATCAACCACAGGAATGCTGCATGTCATCATGGGAAAAATCAGCACTGAATGCCTAACATTGCAGAGCCTACTGCCAATGCTCCCCATCAGAAAATCCTACAGAATGCTACACATCACTAAATGGACTCGGACACAGCTGTATGCGTACACAGTGCATGAGCAACAAGACAGCAGAGCACACCGTGTATCATCTTGAAGATGCAAAGCACACCATTATTCCATGTCACAGGACACATTGAGGGCATAAAAATAGCGTGCATACAACCAGGGACATGTGCATGTGGCCAACGATAATCTGCCGGCATGTGTCACTAGTACACCTGTCAATCATGAATCGACTGACATACACCTTTTTGTTTACCTCCCATGCAGTTGACAGTGGCTATCCCTTGATGACGTGGCTCCTCGCCCCTGCCCAAAAATCCACATAACACGCATGAGGAGGCATACTATCGATACCACGCCTGTACCCGTGTGGTCATTGAGCATATCTCCTTCCTGTTGAGTGCATGGTTTTGCTGCCTTAGCCCCTCGGGTGGGGCACTCCTCTAGAGGCATGAGAAGGTGGCCAAAATGGTAATGGCATGTGTCATGCTGCACAACATATGTATCCGACGCAATGTGCCCCTGCCCCCTGACATTGGACTGCAACCACCTGGTGATGATGAAGGGGATGAAGAAGAAGTGGCAGCACATCATTGCGGTGCCGATGCACAGGAGGGACGTGCAGTGGGTCAGTCAGTGGTTGCACAATATTACTGCCACACATGGCTGCAGAGGGTGACATGCTAGTTTGACAGAGGGCACTGGGTGTGGGGGTACATGTACGCTATGCACTGTATATGAATAAATGACACATGCGCAATGATGAATGTCCACTCAGGCCTTGCTTTTGACACATCGGGTGTATTGAAATTATCAATGAAAACCCTCCACCACCCTCACCCTCCTCCTGCTCCCCCACAACTCCCCCACACACCCTCCCCCCTCCCCCTCCTCCCACAACTCCCCCACACACCCTCACCCCCCTCTGCCTCCCCCCACAACTCCCCCACACATGTCCCAACAAGTCTCTAATGCCTTCATCAGGCTGGCCAGACTATTTTTTGCACTCCCTGGACCTGGTGGCGGCATGTCCGGGCAGCGCAGGGTGGGCAACGACTGACGGAGTGGGCTGGTCTGGGTAGAGCTTGATGAGGATGGTGTGGCCCCCTCTTCAAACTGGGTTGCCGGACAAACTGACTCCATGGCATCAGCAATGCGGCTGAGAACTTGCCGCAGGGCGGATACCTCCTCGCACAGGAGGCTAGTATTCTCCGCAAATATCTTGCCGATGGAGGCGGTGTTATCACTGATTGCCTTGCCTAGAGAGGCGATGTTCTCCCGCCACTCCTGCCTTGCCTGGGTGTTGTCCTTCACAAACTGCAGCACAATGGCAGTCAGCTGCTCATAATGCTGCGGCCCTGTGGGTGCACCTGTGGAGGTGGACATTGCCTGGGTCTCATGTTCGGCCTCACAGCTCTCCACTATGGGACTTATGGCCCCTTGAATTAACTCCCTCCCAGAGTGCTCCGGGGTGGTAGCATGGTCTGAACCAAGAGATGTGATTTGGGGGGATGGCAGTGGACTGGGCGTGCGGGGTAGTTCGGAGGGATTGTCCTCCACGGGCACCCATACGTCTTCTTGTGCCTCCTCCTCAGCCTGGGGTGCTGTTTCTGCCACCTCCCCAGCCAAACTGGACTCTGCCGAGTGAGGAGCCTCAGCTGTTTCCTGTGGCTGTGTGACAGGTGTTGGCGCTTCCGCCTCAATGGCCCTTGGCAGCACGGTGCCCAGGCAACTTCAGGTGTTTTCCATGTTGGTGCACATGGACCTTGATTTGGCCCTTTGAGGTGGAAGGCCAGTTGGCCTCACCCCAGGCCCTCTTCTGGGGTGTGGTTTGCTGTGGGGGTGAGTCCTGGGCCTCGCTGTCATGGTCTAAGCCTGTGGGTGTCGAAGAGAGGGGCGGCATGAGTGATGGTTTGATAGGCATCATATATACATTTGTACAATTGATCATCCACACAATCGTGGGTAAAAGGCATTTGAGTTTGGATGATCACGTTGTTTCATACATGGGTGGGTGATGCAGGCATACGTCTGGGTCACTCATGCTGGGGAAGACGTATGATATGAGACATGCATATTTGTTTGGGCCTGCATGCAGTGTGACTTATGCCATTTACATTTTGTGTGGTATGTGTAAGGTACAGCATTGCCTTGCTGCAGGAAACTGCATGTGTCTGTGATGCATCCGACAACTTTGCTGGGAGTGTCTGTGTGTTGGGCCATGGCTTGCCTCTTTGGACAGACATATTGGTTGACTTTTATCAGACTCTGCATTACAGTGTTTTCTTAGGACACTCACCTCCATCCGCTGATGTTGTGGCGCCACACTCCATGTCTCTGACACCTTCCATGCCCTCAATGCCAATCAGGCTGGCACAGATGTCCTCCCATCGGGACAGCTTGATGGGGGAGCTGGCACCTCCGCCTGTTGGCAGAGAGTATGTTTCGTATTCGCAGCCGCAAGTCGTCCCACCGCTTCCTGCAGTCTTTTATGGTGCATGGGGTGTTCCCGACTGCGCTCACTTTCTGCGCCACAAGTGCCCAGATCCCTTTTTTGCGAATGATGGCCTCCCTCTTCATGCTGTGGGCGAACACGATGTCAGCATGTTCCTGCAGGGTCTCAGCTAGCATGGCCAGCTCATCTTCATTGAAGCACTCCTTGCGCTGGTGGGAGGCGCCCTTCTTAACAGCCTTTGGCATTGTGGTGTGCTAGAGGATGAGTTTCCACAAACAGCAATGTCCCACAGGTCCTGTGTGCTGAGGATGGCATTGGATTGTGTTTTTAAAGATGGCCACTGTGCTCCTTCCTGTTCCTGTGCGATGACGCTACTTCCGGTTCCGCTTACTTATGGTGTCCGTTATTAGCGGTCAGCGCTAATAGCGGTGACCGCTAATGCCGCATTGCTTCATGCCGGTAGTGCAATCTGTGCTATGCATGATGCCACTAAGGGCCTTTTTCGGGTCTTTTACGACATGGCGGTGGTGCCCTTACTGGCATGGCGCAAAGCTTGTGTCCGCAAAGTTGTAATAGCCCACTATTAGCAGGCTCTGGACTACATGGACACGCTATTTGCGCCATGCCGGTAAGTACCGTTACTTAACTGAAACCTAGGAATGACCCCCATAGTCATAGAAAACTACATGAAGAGGTTGAGAACCAAAAGAAGCACCCAAGAGGATAGTTATGAACTGAATGATTATCTGAACAGCAGATCACACTTGTGAAATAACATATGGTACCAACACATGAAAGAAGTTGGAAGAAGACGTCAAATGAAGAATGCTTTGTATGTGCATTCCTGCCATACAGCATGGGGAAGTCGCAGATATACATAGCTATTGAAATAGATGTCCTAACTGCTCACTGCATAGTGCACCTAGCTTTCTGTAGTATATGGGAAACTGAATGGACAGATCCAGATGATTATATCCAAGATATGAAGACAAGAAACAATGCCAAGACTAAAAATCTTGTGATCAGGTATAAGAAACCTGGAGTAAAAGGAACTGAAATAAGAAGAGAATTAAATAAAAAGCTGAAAGTTCCAGGAAAATCTGCCGAAGAAATTTGTAGATGGAAAAACAGAGGCCAGTTGCAGATTTGGGGATCTGTTCTATCAACAGATGGCTGGGAGGAAAGAGTAGTGATCTGCAGAGACTGGGTAATAATGGGTCAATACCAACCAACAATCGAGAATGCAAAAATGATGTGTAAACCATTATGGCGGACCCCTGCAGATAGTACCTTTGTAGAGTTCTAAACTGTGCTTCAGGAACAATGGTACAAGAAAATTGGGGGGAATCAGAACTGTGGGTGAATCTTCGATGCCCAAGGAATAAATATCGGGACAGCAGTAATCATGGATCACTATTGGGTTTGTGGATCCAAATCCTACAACAGACTGCCTCAAGATTGGCAGAGGAATCTTCACATTAGTAAATGTCCATGTTCTTGCGTTGGCGATTCCTAAAGGTGACCTGACCATTAATAGTGTCCCAAAAGCAGATGCTCACCTGAGGAAGAAGAGATTTGTGGAGCTGATAAAAAGTATGAAGAGAGAGAACTACTTTTCAGCCAAATCAAGAGAAACTTTTAACTCTATCCCATATGATCACAGACTGTTCAGTCAGACTTCTTTAGTGTTCACGATAATCTTCATGCCAAGGATCCAGGTTGGAGCAAATACCAAGTGGCTTCAGATCACCAGATAGGAATTGCTGCAATCAATTAACACTACCATAAAAGGATTCAATGCAATCAGAGAAGAACTGAGAGCCATAAGAATGATGACTCTCCAGAACAGAAACGTTCTGGATATGATCACAGCTATGGATGGATGTGTTTGTGCAAAAATTGGAGAATCATGTCGCACATTCATACCTTCTCACGATGACGAGAATGGGACTTTGACAGAGGCTATAGACATGCTGACGAAACTCCATGGCCAGATGATAGACGAAGTAGAAGACATTGCTGATGACAGCTGGTTTGGAAATCTTTTATCTTGGGTTCCACAATGGATGGCAGATATGTTCACATTTCTTGGAGCCCTGTTATTGTTAGTGATGCTTGGATTCTGAGTGATCAAGATAATAATCTCACAGTGCAAGGATACAGCAAAGAACGCCATAGGCATAACAATCATGATTGACATTGAACAAGGATGGAAGCCCAAAGATCTGACTGAAATCAGAGACTTTGTGAAGGCCAGTATCCATGCACCTGAGGGAACGAAGGTCCTACATCCAAAGGACCATAAGATGTATGTGGGAAGATTGATATATTGCAGTCCAAGTGGACAGTGCATGCTCATGACATGTTACAAGGGTGAGCATGTGAAATCAGCTGGATGCCTGAAAGTAGTAATACAAATATGAATTCTAAAGAAACATTTCTTCACGCCAAGATGCCTATATGTAACAAATGATGTGAGAGTGGTCGATGAATTGCCCAGAGGGGGGAGTGTAGAGGAGGAGCCAAGTACCCCCACTTCAACTGCCCCACCTACATTTACCTGAAAAGTATAAACCAAAGTATGTGACATAGCCAGAACAGTTAAACCAACAAAGAGAAGAGTGTGGTCTCTGTGCAGTACCCATAAGAGTACCTATACCTAAGAGAATATGGGAGGTAAAGTACCCATTAAGGAACCCATACCTGCTTATAAGACAATATGATGGCCATTTAAACGAGATTCCTGAAGAAACAGAGAAACTAAAAGGCAAAGATGAATGAAATCAAATTGACACAAATAGTAGAGATAAACAGACCAGAGGATGCAGACGATTTATAACCCATCAAGAAAGTGTCAAGGATAAGTGAGATTTTGGGATCAAGGTGAAGAAACTTATGCCACAGACCTGATGAAGATACTTAGTTGTAACGTGTACAGATCCAATGAAACACAGGCAGCAAGGCAATCATGAAGCTAGCTACATGATTTTGTATAGTTAGATCACGGCAAGTGCCAACATATATATATATATATATATATACATATGGACAAGTAAAGGATGGATGTTTACACTATGCATATAAGCAGTACTGAAGAAAGCAAGATAGCCTCATTTCAGTGTCGCAGTTAAGAAAAGCAATTCAATTAAACAGAATAAAAGCTCAGTTAAGGAGTTGTCTGAGCCAAGAAAGCCAAGATCTTAAAACTGGAGTTGGCTGACATTGAATATAATTAATGTGAAGGAACAGAAGCTCCTGTTCAGAAAGGTCAAGCAAAAACAAAAGATATCAGAGGACTATTGGACAATAAAATCAAATACACGAAATGCTCTATTTCATGGTGTCCAGTGACTTGGTAGAGGGAAGTTGGATGGGCAAGATGGTCACACCTATGCCCAAAGGCCGGCTGCTGCCCACACTCCTTAAAAATTCTCAGAACACAGTACCGATTTAGGGCAAAAAATTTCAAACACTTATTGACACCGGACCATGGAGGTGATGATGGATGATATGCTAATTGGTGGGAAGCTGGTGCTAAGACAAGCTCACCCGCACCTGGTTGTTCAGTCTGCGTGCTGCTAGACGTAGGTGGAAAAGTACTGACAGGGGTTAGCAGTTCTATAGTTTGTGCAGCCAATGGAATGTCGTGCATTTAGTGACGTTCATAGTGGCCATTTTGAGGGGAGGGCTTAGTTGCCCCCCCTGATGTTAAGTATCCTATCACCTTCCTCCACTACTCTATACAGATATAGAGCCTATACTTAGAAATACACTTAGATCCAATCACACCCTCCGTTAGGTTTTTGTAGTTTGCCACCTAGGATGACATTGGTAATGACTCAGGTCAAAACGTCAAGGATGACCAGTTATGGGTATATGAGCCCAGTATTTTATGAAGTACGTAGAGTCAGAGGATCGAGTGATTGCTGATGTTCCTTGTACTCCCTGTTTTAGATACTTGACATTAAAACTTGCAAACTTTGCCAAACTATTTGTGTTGTCTTGATTATTGATGTATGAATAAAATCTGCATCCCCATCCATTTCCAGGGTATCACTACTTATCTTAAAGGGCTGCCTGAGAGAACACCCAGCTCAATGTTCTTATTAAATTGAAATCCTTTGGAAGTACATGCATCACTGTACCATGAATTTTGACACAGCTGATATTAGGATATGCGGCCAACCGAAAATGATACATGAAGGCATTTATTAAATATCACAGTGAGTAAATCAACCATCACACAGCTTTGACAGTAATCTCATTTTTAGATTTTAAAAAATGCCCTTTAAGCGGCTCTGACCATCACAGAGATCAAATTGATCAAATATCATCGGTCTACCACAAGCAGAAACACATTACTCGTACATTGAACAAACTTTGAGCCACCTAAAGAAAACATGCATTTAAAACTTGGATTATGAAACATTACATTTGGAAAAAATATTCTGCAATGTTATGTGCCAAATCCAGAGATACGAATACATAGAACGGTTGATAATGGTGAAGACTTTCACATACATTTAAATGAGAATACAGTGTACATTGAGTATAAAACAACAGAAAGTTGCAGAGCTAACTCGATGACACTCCAGAAACCAATAGTTGACTAACTGTTACTTGGAAAAACAGATGAGCAGATTCAGCAAGCAAGGTAAAAGGTGGATAGATGATGATATCCTTTATAGATTACAGAGACTTTTTTGTGTAACTTTCAAGGTATTTATAAAGGCTTAGAAAAGTTGGGGTGTATCTGAATGTGTGACATGTTCGTTCACACCCACCCAGCCTCTATGTGAATGTCTGACGTCCTCATTCCTGCCAGACAAGCCCCCTTGTGATAGCATGGTCAGAGGTGTGAACTGCCATTGATACTGGAGGGGGGATGGGAGCATAATAGGCCTGTAACACAGTCAACGGAGACATACATAAGTTGATTGCAGGGACAGGGTCTTCGAAGGGGAGTCTGGAGACACCGGGTCTGGGGCAGCCATGTGGCAAATGGTCCCTATACGAAAGAGCCCATTGAAGTGTACATGGTATTCAGCACCTATTTCCCAACCAGCCCAGCCGCCTTGCGAGCGCATGGCCACAGGTGTGAACTGCCATTGATACTGGCAGGGGGATGGATGAGCTTGAGGGGGGCATAATAGTCTCAGAACATAGTCAAAAGACACATACATATTTTGATTGCATGGGCAGGGTCTTCAAACAACAGACAACGGGTGTGGGGTGGCCATGTGGCCTATGGTCCCCGTGCAAAAGAGCCCATTGAGGTGTACATGGTATTCAGTATCTTGTTAGTTCCAAACCAGCGCAGTCGCCTTGCAAGCACATGGCCACAGGTGCGAACTGCCATTGAGGGTGGAGGGGGGGTTGGATGTGCATGAGGGAAGCGTAAAAGGCGCAGGACATAGTCAACGTACACATACACATCTTGAATGCAGGGACGGATTCTTCAAAGGGGAGTCTGGAGACTTCAGGTCTGGGGTTGCCATGTGGCCAATGGTCCCCACGCGAAAGAGCCCATTGAGGTGTACATGGTATTCAGCACCTTGTTAGTTGCCAACCAGGGCAGACCCCTTGTAAGCATACAGGTGCATGTGGGAAGTGACTGGAGAGGGGGGGATGGGGATGCGCTGAGCCGAATATGCAATTAAAATTGTTAATGGACACTGATCTTTCTTCATCCTCTTGGCATATCATTTTAAATTTTGAATTTTTTAGTTTGGTTAGGTGGATGTCAATGACAAACTACAAATTGTAATGCTGCGGGTGAGGTACTGTCAATATGAATCCTTCGTATTATTCATAGTCACTTGGGAATTTCTCATGAATGGCTCAACCCACACAGGCATGTATTGTTCATTAAACACTGAATCCCAGTCTTCCATGAATTCACTATTTAAAAGCTTGAGAGGCCACAACCCTGTACCCCCTGCGTAAGACATATAGAAATAGTTTACTTGAATGAAACCAATGATTGCATTTATTTTGTTTGCACTACCTTCTAAAATGTAATGCATTGTTATGCTTACAAAAGTACCCTTTTGAACAAAATACTGACGGTACTTTTGTTTTTGAGTAGCGATCAATTAGAAATGTGAACGCCCATTCCAGCAAAAACATTTTGGGACATAGGGAAATATTGTTTTTAACTTGAAAGTGAAAGAAACCTAATTGCTCGGATGTTTCATCTAATGATGAATACTCTTTTTTTGAGATTAGAAGGAGAAATGTATTCAATTTAGAGAAAAAATCTTTTGTCAGTGATCCATCTGAGTTACAATGATGTCGAAGAACAACATAACATGTTAAACATATGTTTAAAGAGTTGGCATAGCCTCACAACGATGCCAGGTACACCACAGCATAAAAGCAAAAGAGAATCTGCTGCATGGAAAATCCACTGTAATTTAACTGACTAGAAGTAGAGAAAGAGGGCATTGTCACAGCTTACCAGCTAACACTGCATGGAAATAAGTAGGTTTTTCCTCAGGTCAACACTTCTGCACTTGCTATAAACCATAGTATTGGGAACTGCAAACACTGGACCTTCATCTATTTTACATAATTGAAGTTGTAGGTTTTGTTTGTTTGGTAAAACAGCTGGGGCCATGATACACAGTGCTTGCTACCATTTTTCCACAAATGTTATACCTGATATGCATAAAAAAGTGTGCCATAAAACTGCAGTTGTGATCCAGCGTGTTTAGAAAATGAATTCACAGTAGATATTTGGACCTTGAAAAACACATTTAAATCTTTATGAATTTAACAGGCCACTGTCTATTCTGCAACATTACAAGTCATGGAGTTGTGTTGGAACGTGTTGAGAAATTGGCTAAAGTGCAAGTTGTGCAAGCCAACACAGGACATTTAGAGAGGGCGAAAGTGTAAATGTGATGTGTTTTACACATGACTTACCCAGCAAATATGCAAATGCATGCCTGTTTCTGGCATGCTGCCCCATGCAAGAAAACCTGTAGGCCATTTTAGACTTTCAAATTCTGCCACCTCTCATATGCATGCCATGAAAAAAGATCTTTGGTTTCCTGAAAAGCAGTTAATCCATGGTGACATGTTGGAACTCTTCCTTTACGATACTGTTAAATGTTTGTTGACAATTGCGATCCACAGCATTCCAGTAATTATTCAATAACTTAATAAGACGCAGATCCATCAATGAAGCTGTTATTCGTTTAATTGCTTTAAAAGTCCTGAAGAACGAGGAGTTCTGCCTGATGGTGCCCTGCGGGCTTGCAGAGGTTATCATTGACCCATGTATGTGAGTCACAGTCATTGGCTCGGGCTTGAAGGCTGGGGTGTCTTTGGCATTTTGATTCTGTCGGACCAGGACTTGGTCACCTATTTGGATGGAGTTTGGCTTTGTGTGTCTCCTGAGGTCTGCATATTCTTTCATCTTTATTTTGCCCTCCTGTCTTTTGCCGTGGCTGTGTCGAGGTAGATTTTGGGAAGTGCAGCCTGCAGATTGTGAGGTAGCATAGTTCATATTACTCATCCAAACATCAGGGCTGATAGACATTCCCCTGTTGAGCTGTGAGGGGTGTTTCTGTATTCTCATAGTATTGTGCAGATAGCCTGCATGAACAATCCCTTGGTGATAGAGTAGACTTGAAGGGCCCGTTTTAAGTTGCTCATGAATTTCTCCACCATTCCATTTGCTTGTGGTCATAGCGGTGTGACTTTGCGATGCTGGAATCCAAGATGCTCTGTAAACATGGCAAAGTCATTTCCGCTGAATGGGGGTCCGTTGTCTGATCTTACTATGGATGGGATCCCATAGTCTGCTAAAGTTTTGTGCAGAGCTGGTATTACTGCTTGTGCACTTGTGGAGTGGATGAGGTGCAATTCAGGGAAACAGACATTTCATCGATTGATCACTAACACATACTTACCATTTGCCAGAAGCCAAAACATGTCAATAGCCACCTCGTCCCATAGTTGGTGAGGCATCAGTGATGTTTTGAGTGGCTCTAGGAATGTACTGGGGCGACTGCCTGGCACGCGATGCGCTTGCCCAGTAGTTGTTCCACCATTTCGTCCATCTGAGGGAACCACCCTTTGGTTCTGAGTTGCAGTTTAGTCAATACTATTCCTCTGTGTCCCGAGTGTGTTAGGGCTAGCACTTGTTCCTGTAGGCTTGCTGGTATCACAATTCTGTTTTCTTTCAACAGAAGATCTTCCGGTGAAGTTGAGAGTGTGTCTGATGAGCTTGAATGTGCGGAAATGTCTTTCTTCACTTGGAGATATGATTCGTTCATGGTTGAATTTGCCGTGCCACTGATTGGACTGCAGGCACACCTGTATCATTTGCAATAGTTAGTCTTTCTTCAGGACTTCTATTAGATGAGCTGTTGTGATGGATTTGGATATTGCATTGCTTATTAGGTAGTTAAGATATTGATTCGCTTTGGCAGACTGACATTCATCACGGGCTGGGAGCGGGTATCTGGATAAGAAGTACGCCGGGTTGTTGTCCTTGCCTGGGTGATGTATGATTTTGAACAAGTATTCCTGTAGCCTTAGTCCCCCATGGTGGTGAGGGCCTGGTGGTCAGTGCTGATTGTGAATGGGCATCCATATAGGAACAGATGATAGTGTTCACATGCCCATACCACTGCTAGGCTTTCCTTCTCGGCTTGAGAGTATGCATATTCTGTTGGTGACAGACTGCGGCTTGCATAGGCCACAATGCGTCTCAGGGAGTCTGGTGACGCTCCTGGCTTGGATTCCATGAATCAGGGTGTTTGTTGACAGTGCAAAGTCACTTTGCACCAGTGAAAAGTACTTTGCACCGTGCAAAATATTCTATGAATCAGGCCCACTATGTCTGTCGTTTTAAAACAAGATGGCGGGTCTCATAGGGCCTTATTCACAGAAGCATTTTATATGGCACACCCCCATTGAAAAACGCTCTGTGAATCAGGCTCATGGTTTGACATGTTCTTGCTACTTCCTGTGTGGGGAGAGGCAGCCAGCACCTCGACAGAATATGCAATTCTTTCTTCTTTTTAGCTCCCATCTTCATGTTGTTCTAGGTTAGGTATGACGCTCGGCATTGTACCCACACTCAGATGGTAACTCCACATGTTAAGAGGCTTCATGGCGGAGCCAAAATAGTATAAAGTGTGCTGAGTAGGAAATGTCATTGGCAGACTGTTGGGCTGGTAATTTGTTAGACGCACTTGCACTTCTGGATACCCGCTGTGCTTTTTATATCAGCTGGCAACGGTGTCAACCTTTTTGCAAAGACTGCCATCTGTTTTGTTTTCTCGTATGTCTTAATTGGGAATGATGTGCTTTGTTGGCTGAGATCTAGAGTGCATTTCTGTGCAAGTCACCTTCCTCTGGTTGCAAGCAGACCAGCAAATAATCTGCGGCTTCCAGCAACGCGTGCTTTCATCTCAGCTGCCAGTTTTGGGGATTTGACCTCTTTCGAGCTTGCTTTCACCTGTCTAAAGAAAACTGAATTTCGATCGGTGGATGGAGAAAACATTTCCATGCAAGTCACTATGCCAGTTTTTCATTTCTTAGGTTAGAGGAAGTTGTTGCTGTCCAGTGAGAAGAGAATAGATGGTCCATTCATAATCTAATATCAAAAACAAGCTGTGGATAGGACATGAGTAGACTAAAAAGGTATGTTTAACTATACTTTCTGACTGGATGCAGTTAGCGGTTGATACTTAAAATATTCATAATGTAAAAGCAAACACAGAGTTGGGAGCTAAATAAAGCGGATGGTGGTGTTGCAGTCAGGAAACTAGCCAGACTATTAGAATGTGGAATTATATGGCAACTGTCAAAGGCTTCCTCAGCTGCTTGCCCATTTAATCTTCTGCTCCATAATCAATAAGAACAGTTTAACATATCTAAACGCAATTAATACCTTTGGTCTGATAAAGCATTCATATAATGGAACAGCTTTCATGTGTGTGTAAATGACGTAACGTCATTTCAAAAAAGTGGAGGAAAGGACGGGCATTTAACCGTCTGTGGACCAGTGATTACTGCTGCACTATTCGCCAGCCCACACCTGGCTAACCTTGCTGTGGCCTAAGGAAAGGGATATGAGAAAAAGACAATGCATTTTCTTTCAATGTTTTTAAAACTGCGCCAGCACTAACTAGCAACTCTATGAATTAACATTACGACTGTATTAAGTGAAACCTCTGAATGTAGGGAGTGAAACGCCTTAATGTATAGCTTGAATAAAATAAAAAACGAGCTTCGTCAAATTAACCCTATTTTGAAACAAAACAATAAATACCAACTGCAGCAACATACATTTTACTCTTACTTTATAAAAGAAAGGTTGAGTTGAGAACTGTTCTTGTCACTTTATACAATCCCTCAATGTGCGGATTGCAGGGAGGACGGTACTCTCCTTTCCACTCTTCTCTCCCTCTCCTAACCCCTCTCCTTGCTCTATATCCCTCTCCTCATCCTTCTGCCTATCGCCTCTCTCCTCTCGCCTCAACCTTCTCCCATCATACACTTACTTCTCCTAACTCCATCCTACTACATTCCCCCTCACACTCTCACATTCAGACATTCACAGTTGCAAATGCTACCATCTCTCCCACAAACAATACCTCACCTACACCCTGCCACCAACTCTTCATCCCCCCAATCCATCTTCCCTCCTCCTCCTGCTCCATGTCTGCTTTCACTCATTTCAACCTCACCCATACAACATGCACTCTGTTTCTCATTCACTATCGCGTCTTCCAGGTTTTGTCTACCCCCTTTCTTTGGTTCCAATGCTCACCAAAAGAGAGAACTCTGGCCAGAAGACTTACTGGGAGGCATTGTGTGACAGAGGATGGCATCAGAATTTACATTCTAGGCATTTGAGGGGTGGGGGCAGGGCTGTCTCTGGCATTAGTCTGGTAGGCTCCCTGACAAGATCCAGACATGTTGTATATAGCACCAATTCTATTGAACGTTCCTACTGGTTTAAATTCTGCTTTCGTGGGATGAAATGACAATCACATTGACAAAGTCAAACACTTTGTGTGTAGGTGCATTATAAATACCCAATAAATAAAAATCAATAAATGTTTGGCTGCAATGTCTTGCAGCTGAATTAATCTAGACGGTATATTGTGCTAACTGTGCTGACCCGCTACATTTCCAATATCCAGGATTCTTAGGGCCTGATTCATGGAATTGTTTGCCTGCTAAAAGTGACTTTTACGCACTTTTCAGCACACAAAACTCCCGTTCCTGATTCATGGATAGGACTTTGCGTGCATTTCTGGGACTTTGCGCGGATCCATCGCGTCTTTGCGTGCAGTCGAGCGTTTTGCACGACACTCCACGTATAGTATGGGACTTGCCTACATAAAGAAATAAATAGGGGGCGGCACATGCATATTACCCATTCTCTCGGCAAAATAAGGAAGAACAAGGAATAAAGTGGGCATGTTGAGGGATGGGTCCTCCAAAGATATTGCACTCCCAGTCAAGCGCAAACCAAACCAAATTTATGGATTTCAACATGCAACTTCACATCGGGAAAAGTCACACACAAACCTTTTGAACTCACTGCCACATCATGATAGGAGGTGCAGAGCACTTTGCACATAGGATCCAACGTGCAAAGATAATGTTTACGTAGCAATTTAGGGGTGACAGCACATAGTTGTATGCAGGTTAGCGAAGTGCTGCCTTGAATTTCGGGGGTTTATACGCAGGTTAACCGCATGCTGTCTTGAGTTACGAGAAATGGTATGCAGATTATTGGTGTGCAGTTTGGGGTTACGGATGTTCATATGCAGTGTTGCCAGGGTGCTGCCTTGGTTGTGGGGGACACCCCATAGTTCTTCCGGGGTGCTTAATGGTGGGGATGTGGTAGGTGCGAAGGTTGGTATATGTCGCTGGTTTTGGTTTGCGTCGGGGCGTGTCATGGGACTTGCGGCCGCTACTCTCTTTTATTTGTGCCTATGGATACTTTGCAGTTAGAATTCCATGAATTCATGGAGCGCGTAAAACATACTTTTGCGTGCAGGTAGGCGCAAAGTTCCTTTACATGCAAAGTACTGCGCAGGGAATTTGTGCTTTTTCTATGAATTGGCACTTAATCTCTTCTCATTACAACTATATCAGAGTTTCTTTGCAGCCTCGAGAGAGGGAGAACTAAAGTACCAGTGTTGCATAAATTATATCTAGGAGGTTGGCTTTCAAAAATTCAGCATCTAATGCATTCTCATTACATTAGCTTTATATTTCCAAACCTACAGGTTAAATAGATAATTCGGGGCCAGAGCAGTACATACCAATCTATGATCATCTGACAATCCTGTACACGTCAGGGTTGCAGGATTAACCCATTAACTGCCTGGACTTCAATGTTTTCCAAGGAAATGTGGGCAAACTTCTATTTCCTAAGAGCATTGAAAGGGGTTAGACTACTTAATTCAGCGACTCTGCACGTGATGTTTCACAGTGATACTCTCAACCAAACTTCTGATGAAGCTGTTTTCATGTTGTGCTTCCTACCTGAAAACATTCCAGTTTAACACATCCTTGGCATGGCTGGCCTTTTTAAGAAGATAAAATCATTCTGGTCTTCCAATGTATCATGGCAATGAAACAACACACAGTAAAACACATTATTGATTTTTGTGTCACTCTACTAATGCACCATGCTGAAACTAAACCATGGGATAAATTAATTTAGAAAAAGAGACGGCTGCCCTCTTCTCAATGTCTTAAAATGACGAAACAGAGGTCGATACGTTTTACTTTTTCCCCATCACAAGCGGCTAATTTCGCAGGTAGTCTGACAACAAAACGAGCTAGTAAAGAAAGAACAAATCTACTTAACATGGCAGGTGGGTCTTCAGCCAAATGTACCAATGCATTTTGCTACAATCATAAATGTACCTTGTAATTAGAAACATTGTTGTCGAGGTAGCGCTCCGCGGTACCATCCATTACTGTGCTTGTCATGCTATTGATTTAACTCCCGAGCACTACCATTATTAGCATGTCACAATCGATAGAAAAATGAAACTAGCAATTTACCTCATCCATAACATTAACACCACCTATTCCTGGTTGCATTTATTAAAGGAACTGTATGCGTTTCCTTGAGGCTGAAGGGACTGAGGATGCAACATTCAAGGACGTCATTTCACCAAAATTCCAGGGGTAGCAGAAGTGACATCACTCGACCCATGATCCCTGATGACATCACAGGAAGTGATGTCATTTGACCCTGTCCCCAAGTGACATCACAAGAAGTGTTGGCAAACGACCTTCTGATTTTTTAAATGCAAATAACCCGTGTTTCCAGGTACTCACATTTCATCCAGATATAAGAACCGAGGCACAGAGAGAGGCATGATTTGTCCACGATTACACACTTGGGGAATGCCATTTTCCACATTCAAAGTGGGGTCTGTATGTAAAACATACATAATGCAGTTTTCTAACAGAGTAACCAAAATATGTAATGCACTGCTGTTTAACCAGGAGTAAAATGCTGCATGAGCAAGGCCTGAAAATTAAATAATGGACAAGGATTTAGTATCAACAAAATTCCCTGGTTATAAATGTATATATGATTCAGCTACCACTACTATAGAAGAAACCTATTAGACTGGTCTGCGTGCACAGAGGGGAGAGCTCCTGATTAAGTTATCTTTGCTGGAGAATAATACTTGGGAATGTTTCTTTCAGTATACCCAAGACCACCCACCCACTAATTGCATTGTCTACCCAGGCACATACCCTCCCACTCTGAATATTCAAAAACACACATCACATCACTTCTCATTCACCCACCAGTCACTCACACCTTCTTTTACATCCACACATTACGTTTTCTGCACACAGGCACGCACCCACCCACCCAGAACATTCAAAAACACGCCATCATATTCATACTCATTCACCCACCATTCACTCAATCATACACCTGTTCCTACCTCAACCCATTGAATTTTCTACAAAGGGACCACACACATCCATCCACCCACCCACCCTCAACATGCAATAACACACCTTCAAATTCATACTCATTCACCCGCCATTCACTCAATCATACACCTGTTCCTACCTCAACCCATTGAATTTTCTACAAAGGCACCGCACACATCCATCCACCCACCTTGAACATACAATAACACACCTTCAAATTCATACTCATTCACCCACCAGTCACTCACACACACATTCTCCTACATCCACTCGTTGCATTCTTTACACAGGCATACACTCATCCACTGATTTCATTCTCTACACAGGTACACACCCACCCAGCCAGAACAATCAAAAACACACATCACATCACTTCTCATTCTCTCACCAGTCACTCACACCTTCTCTTACATCCATTCATTGCATTTTTATTTATTGATTTATTTAGTGATTTATATTGCACCATAAGCCTGCAGGAACTTGGGCGCAAACATAGACATAGTCAATACAAACATAATCCACTGGACAGGCGAAACCCTAGCTAAGGACACCTAACTAGAATGAGAAGTCCACACTTCACTTAAAGAGATATGTTTTCAGAGTTTTCCGAAAGTTGTTGAATTGGACTGAAGTCTGAGTCGTAAAGGGAGGTTGTTCCGTTGTTGTTCTGCTATCACTGGAACGCTCTCCCCAGACCATTGGATCATTTATCGACTAAGACTGATTTCTGTCCCAGGGCCTCAGATCTTAGAGAACACCTGGGTACATGTTTAGTGATCCTTTCCTTCATGTACGCCAGCAGTTTCTCGTGCAGGCATCTGTGGACTAGAGTCATGGACTTCAACTGAATCCTGTCTTCGATGATCAGCCAGTGTAGAGCTATTCTATCAGTGGTAATGTGGTCACTTTTTGTTTTAATTTTTATTATTCTGACTGAATTATTTTCAATATCTTGACATTTTGCTATGCCGCTCTTGTTTGCCCCCAGCAGTAAAGCATTGCTGCAGTCTAGTTGGGACAAAATATTTGCCCTGGCAATGGTTGCACCAATTATTTTCACTTAGATAAGGTTGGATGGCTCTAAGGAGACATAGATGCTCCAGGAAGTTCTTATTTAGATATTGGACCTGTGCATCTGCACGAGTTGAAGCCTCCAGGAAAAGCCCTAGGATTTTTACTTTCCCTGTGACCAGAATGGGGGAGTCTTTGATGTTAAATGATTCATATTCTGGTCCCAGTTTAGCTCCAGCCTGTTGGGATCTGAAAATCATCATCTCAGATGTATTGCCATTGAGGCACATCCAGTTCTTTAACATCTTTGTCTAAATGATGTTATATATTGTCGCCACTTTAGTGCTGTCTCTGAGGTAATTGCCACTCTGTTCAACCACCAACTGGATGTCATCTGCGTAGTTCGTAAAGTAGGCTCTGATGTTATCGAGCACTATGCAGAGGCACCCAAGGTAGAGGTTGAACAAGAGTGGCAACAGGCTTGCGCCCTGCGGGACGCCACATAGGATGGGTGCCTCTTTAGAGAATGTATCTCCCCAGTGAATATTGGATTTTCTATCTGCTAGAAATGAGGCCAGCCATCTGGTGGCCTCTTTGGAGAAGTTAGCCACCTTCTCCAGCACCCGTTGGAATTTGTTGTTGGTCGAAAATATTGAAGGCTGCATTAAGATCCAAGAGTACGAGTAAACCCGTCTTGCCTTTATCTAAAATGCTTAGCATACCAGTTTGCAAGTCCAACATCACTGTTTCTGTGCTGTGTGCTGTCCGTAAACCTTACTCTTAACTGTGCAGTATATTATTAGACTCAACATGTTCTTGCAGTTGTGTAGTGGTCACCCTATCCATCACTTTAAGTAAGAAGTTGCATTTGGCTATAGGTTGCATATTTCCAGGATCCTTTTGATCCAAGCCTGTTTTTTTACACGTGGTGTGATAGTAACAGTTTTAATGCTTTTAGGTATTGTTCCATCTCTAAAAGAAGCATTTATCACCTTAGTGATAATTGGTGTGAAAATATCTTTATTCTCCAGTATCATTTTTGGGGGAATGATGGCTTCTGCACATGACGTGGGCTTCATGGAAGACAATACTTTTACCATGTCCTCCATGGTAATATGGTGGAATTTGAAAGTTCTTGCTGGTTCTGTGATTGTTCCGGAGCTGGAAGATCTAGCTGGGCAATAGAAACTATTTCTGCTGCTGTTATTGTCTCCATTGCTTTCTTGATTTTGTTAGCAAAAGCCTTTTGACCCTTTTCACAATCCTCCTGGGATGGGATAAAAGGTGGGCATAGGCCTTTGTTTTTTCAACAGATTTTAGTATATCAAATAGCTTACTGGTAGAGTTGGCGGCTAACCTGATCTGGTCATGAACGTAGTCTTTCTTTGCTTCACAGATGCCCTTCTTGTAGAGTTGCCCTGTCCTCTTCCAACTCTCCTTATTGGCCTACAAGGGTTGTTTCAACCATCTGCCTTCTCTTTTCCTCTTTTCTCTCTTTAGCTCAATGAGCTTGGAATTGAACCATTTTTGATGGTTTTTAATAACTCTGACGAGTTTGGCCTTAATGGCTGCCAGTTGCTCCACTAACTCATATGAGCCTTGGAGATATTTCCGGATAATGTCCTCACATGTGTCACTCCCCCGGACCATATTTATGCACTGTTCTAAATGCCCTGTCCCTATTTTCTTGACATTTCTGTTATGTATTTAATTTTTCTCATTATTACTTTTCAATTCCGTACACAGGCACACACCCACCCACCCAAAACACTCAAAAACACCCATCACATCACTTCTCATTCACCCACCAGTCACTAACACCTTCACTTACATCCACTCATGACATTGTCTACACAGGCATGCACCCACCCACTCAGAACATTAAAAATCACACGTCACAGCACTTCTCATTCACCCACCAGTCACTCACACTTTATCTTACGTCCACTCATTACATTCTCTGCACACAGGCACACACCCACACACCCAGAACATTCAAAAACACGCCATCCTATTCATACTCATTCACCCACCAGTCACTCACGCCTTCTCTTACATCCACTCAGTGCATTCTCTACACAGGCACACACCCATCCACCCAGAACATTCAAAGACTCATATCACATCACTTCTTATTCACCCTTCAGTCACTGACACCTTCTCTTACATCTATCCACTCGTTACATTCTCTACACAGGCACACCCCAACCCACCTAAAACATTCAAAAACACACATCACATCATTTCTCATTCACCCACCAGTCACTCACACCTTCTCTTACATCCACTCATTGCATTCTCTACAGAGGCACACACCCACCCACCCAGAACAGTGAAAAACACACATCACATCACTTCTCATTCCCCCACCATGCTCATGCATACATCTGACACACACTTCACACATGCAAAACACACAAACTGCAAGAGTGTCCTGCTTCCTGTATGTGAGTTTCAAGGAAGCCGAGGGAGAAGGTGTTGAAGCTGAACGTGGCATGAAATATTGTGCCAGATGTCACAGTCAGCTCCAACCCCTACTGAGTGCCTACCTGTCCAACCTTCACCCCAATGGGTGAGGACTGAGCTGGGGATCCACCAGACCTGGTGTGGTGGGGCCCCCTGTGCCACGGGAGGGCCCTGTGCTGCGGGATGGCCCGCTACAGCAGGAGCACCCTTTCGTTTTGGGAGGTGGCAAAACATAAAGTTGAATTTTTTTGTTTTTTTAAGTTGGGGTTGCAAGGGAGTCCCGGGGGTTGCCACTCTTGACCCCAGGGGTCACAGTTGTGACCCCTGGCGACCCCCAAATGACGTCCCTGAGCAAATTATTCCCTTTCCAATGAAACAAAGGCACCCATGTTGGCACACTGTTGGAATGCTTTTATATAGCTACGATGTCATTGTCTGAGATTCTCAAATATGTTATTTTTGAACTAATTAATGCTCCAGCAGTCCAAGCCTCTACTTGATGTTAACAGTGAGTGAGTGTCCAGCCATACTTGGCATATTATTCGCTGATCTTGCTCTGTCCCCCTCGATGCTGGTGCATTGTCAGGTGTATGTTTACTAAAGCTACCCCAGATGTATTGATAGCTGCATGTCCAGAGGGAAAATACTTATTTTGAGGCGGGATGGGTGGCAGATGTGTCATTTTGTAAAATAATGTTTATTTTATTTTTTTAAAGGAAATTTAATTCCACTAAAACTGTAACTTGATGCATTTAAAAAATGAAAATGCCATGATGATCACTTATATTTTACTCAACAAAAACAATTGTTATGGATCAAAGCTGATTATCAAAACCTACAATAAACAACAATATTTGTTGATAGTTTTTATTCCTCGATTGAGAGTCTGGTACGCTTCCATTATACTCGTTCAAAATACTTCTCTGAGAAGGGGACACATAACACCAGTGAGGAGATTTCAGCCTGCTTTTCGTAAATGAAAAAAACATAATGGGAACATAAAAATGTCCACAAATGTTTTTATTTGACAAATTCGTCTGTAATGGAAGGGTTGCATTCTTCAATCACCAAGTACATAATGCACATGGGGCTTGGTGCTCATTTCATTTTCAGAGCACTTACCCTAACATGAAAATGCCTTTAACATGTACCCATATAAACTGATTCGGACAGCTTCTAAAGTTGGGTGCGAGGATAGAGTGGCTACATTAGTCACTACATTGTGGTCGAAAAGATATCTGCAGATAATGTTTCCTTTCCCCATTGAGAGGATATAGGATTCAAATAAGGTCAGCTGCCACATCGTCAATTACATAAGTGACACCTGTTGCCTTCAATCACATATGCACGAAAACATGATACAATGTCCTTCACTACCCACACAACAGTGTCTTTCCATTCATCAAAAGTACTACAAACTGAGCCGAATTGGCATTGATATAGTCAATACCTAAGGGACAGCCTGCATTTTTTCAACAACCCTTACATAAATGTGAATACATGACAAAGATATTGAAAAGATGAGCCTTTTCCACTGCTAAGTTGTTTGTGAAGTCAAAGGTTGTAACTTTTCCCAATGATTTAGTTTTAAAATTTGAATCTTGTCTGTCATTTATCCAGGCAAGGTATATACACACACACTCTATTTAACTTTGCACCCAACACTCATTCTCTAATTATATGGCAACACAGTATAATCCTAAAAGTCTGGTGTCACTGGCAGTACTGTGGGTGTTAGGCCCAGAAACCTAACGTATGTCTTCAAGCTGAAGGTAAGGGCACATAGTGAGGTAAGAAGGGCCATACTCCCTAGATGTGTAGTCAGCTCCTGTAGCAGGTGAAAAACTTGCACTCTAATCGTTCCCCTTCCTGCACCATTTGGTGCACACAAGGGGAAAGTAGGATAAAAGAAAATAACATGAAGGATGTCTTCACAGCAAAAGACAGTTGTTGGATGTGTGCGCAGGTCACATTTCACATTTTCAGTAGAAACTGAGGCCCTATAGGCGACAGATAACATGAAGGCAGGCGTGATGGGAAAGTTAAAAGCAGTGACTCTGAGTGGGAGGCACTGGGAGAGACAGAGATACTAACAGTCAAAAGAGCCAAGGAATTTTGAGCAATTCACCGATTACTGCCCAAAAGCCCTGGATGCTGGTCAGGTTTTCATTATGGTGATAATAAATGTTATTCAATTTTTTTAGACAAAACACACCGAATCTGTATTTATTTTGAGAAGCATCCTCTTACCCTATACATTAAAGCAAGCATACAATTAAGCAGGAGTGCTTCAGTTTGAAGGTCGTTACTAGGTGCAAATGGCCCGTGGTCCAAGTTTATAGGCCCATGGATATCGGGGGCCTTTAGTGAGGACTGCAGGATGTCACCAAAAAGATTATAGCTAGAGTTGGGGCGAGGGTAGTAGTGTTATTAGCTCACAGAGGCGACCCCCTGAGCTGCAAAATACTAAGGTAAAGTAAACAAATAGTTTACAGCAAGCACCTGGACCAGTGGAGGGTGCGTTTGAGATAAAAAATATATATATATTTAAAAAAAATACCGAACATGCAGTGGAACGTTGTGCACTTAGAAGATCTCTTCTCCCATTTCTGTGGCCTGTTGTGAGTGGAGGCAGCATTATGAAGGGGGCCAAGGAGTATATAGGTGACCGGATGATGTTGAAATGGGAACGTGGCATGGCAAGGAGATGGTGGCGTGATGGGAGGGAGTGGAGAGGTGAAGCAGGGGAGATGCAGCAAGGCTAAGAAAGCTAAATAAAGGGACAATCAGCCAGCCAGCCATCAGCATGGACCCTTGCCTGCAGCTTGCCTAGCAGCTGATTGAATCTGGCCAATGTTCCCCTGGTCCTAAAATGTGCATGCTTTATGCAGGTGCTATCCCCACATTTTCACAAGCAGCAGTAGCACTTAAAACCTTGTATACCTCTGGTTACCTCCACCACTTTCAATAGCATACATCTTGAAAACATGGGGAATTAGCTTGAAATCATGTCCTTTTTTATTTGCGCAATAATTCCAAATTTAGTGCAGGATTGGGCACACTCATTTTACCATTGACGGTATCAAATGCCCCAAGCTTCACACTCTATGCATCACAGAATAAACAGAGCACACAATGACAAGCCACACATTTTAATTTCACAATAATGCTCATTACCTTTTTATCTGAATGTGTCAAAATATAGGACATAATCCAAATGTGGCTTATCACAATATTGAAAAACCTGGAACAAAACATTTCACATTTATGCATTTCTAGGCAGCTCAGCAAATGTGAACACTCTGTGAATCCCTTATTTACATGCCCCCCCCTATAACCTTGGCAGACAAATTGGCAGATCTTAGCTTTTCTACGAAATCTGCCCCTTCGCAGGGAAGAGAAAACAAATTGAAAAGGAATATGATTGTGTCCTCTGTTTATTTTAATACCAATTTCACACCTCCCATGTGAGAGAACACCCATCCCTTCTCTGTTCTCCTGTTGTGATGTCATTCTTAAATCTAGCCCCCTTTCCAGCCCCCTTTGCCTTGTCTCCTCCTTGTAATTTTCTAGGAGGCTCTCAGTTTGTTCACTATCACCTTTGTACAGTTTTCAGCTCAATGACCCCGGAATCGACATGTAACATTTTACATTGTATTCTCCAAGCAGCTTCCTCTCTGTATACTGCTTTTCTAACAATGGGCCTTTGCAAAAGTTGCAGTCTGCATTCTCATCGCACACACAGAGTCTGGCGTCCACATTGTAAAACAGTTTTAATGTGTGCATTTTATTTTCCAAACCTTCATCGCAGAGTAAAGTGACTGTAGTCTGTATCCCCAGTTTGCTCCCATAGTTTGCTATGGCCTAAGCTAACCCCATTCCAATCACTAAATATTTTAAGTATATTAGGAGTTAGTTATTAATATGTTAGCGAATGAGTAGTGTTATGCTTGTTAGTCTCTATGCTACACTACACTGCAGTGCTACACCCCAAGTCACTTCTATCACAGTTCACACCACTGCTAATGTACACACTTGTACGCATCACTTGTGCACTGGCATTGTCCGTAGAAGTCTCGCTGTCAACACCGCTAAAATTCATGCCTGGCTAAAATACTGCACTGCTAGAATTCATGCCTGGCTAAAATATTGCACTACCTGTTCCTACAAAACCACTCCATCTGCACATAAGTTGCATTTCACTCATCCAAAAAGGAGAAAAGGGAGCTGGGTGTTCTCTCAGACAGCCCTTTAAGATGAGTAGCAATACCCTGGAGATGGATGGGGATGCAGATTTTATTCATACATCAATAATCAAGATGACACAAATTGTTTGGCCAAGTTTGTCTGTTTTAATGTCAAGTATCTAAAACATGGAATACAACGAACATCAGCAATTGCTCGATCCTCTGACTCTACCTACTTCATAAACAACTGGGCTATTATACCCATAATTGGTCATCATTGACATTTTGACCTGCGTCATTACCAACGTCATCCTACGTGGCAAACTACAAAAACCTAACAGAGGTTGTGATTGGGTCTACGTGTATTTCTAAGTATAGGCTCTATATCTGTTTAGAGCAGTGGAGGAAGGTGATAGGATACTTAACAACAGATGGGGCAACTAAGCCCTCCCCTCAAAATGGCCACTATGGACGTCACTAAATGTATGACGTTCCATTGGCTAAACAAACTATAGGACACTTAATTATGCGGTCCCCTTTAATTGGTTAGCTCCTAACCCCCGTCAAGACTTTTACACCTACGTCTGGCAGCACGCAGACTGAACAACCAGGTGTGGGTGAGCTTGTTTTAGCACCAGCATCCCACCAATTAGCGTATCATCCATCATCACCTCAATGATCCAGTGTCAATTAGTGTTTGAAGTTTGGCCTTGAGTCTGTACTGTGTTCTGAGAATATTTAGGGAGTGTGGACACCAGCTGGCCTACGTGAGTAGGTGTGACCACCTCGACTGTCCAACTTCCCTTTACCACATGACTGGACACCATGAAATCAAGCTTTTCGTTTATTTGATTGTATTCTCCAATAGTTCTCTGATGTCTTTTGTTTTTGCTTGACCTCTCTGAACAGGAACCTCTGTTCTTTCACATTAATTGTATTCAATGTCAGCCATTTCCAGTTTGATACGAGCTTGGCTTTCTTGGCTTAGTCAACTCCTTAGCTGAGCTTTAATTCTGTTTAATTCAATTGCTTTTCTTAACTGCAACACTGAAATGAGGCCTGCTTGCTTTGCTCAGTACTGCTTATATGCGTAGTGGAAACATCCATCGTTTACTTGTCCATATGTATCTATATATATATATACAGTAAAAAAAAACGTTGTTAAAGGGACGTTATGGTTAAGTTGCCCTAAAAAAAACCGTGAAATTCTGTAAAAAAAACTTTGTTAACGGGACATTATGGTTCCAAGTAAAACCGAAAAACCCCTGAAATTCACCAGTTATGGTAGGGTAAGCAACCATAACTGCCCACACCACTGTGCACTGCTAACACTAACACCCAGGACATCTATGGGATTCATCGAAAATGTTAATGGTGAGGCACACGTTGTTCTTTTCCCACACACAAAGTATGCGTTTTTGTTAAAGCAACCACTTTGCTTGCACATTGATTTCCAAGACGTCACCATGAACTTTGCTCCACACCACTGTAAAAGAAGTTATGTTACTCTGAATGGCCACTTCAGTGTATGGACAAAGGGGACCAGCGCAATCATCCCAAAAAATTGTGACGGACAGGCAGCCGGTCACAAGCAGTTGCATCTGGCGTGGAAAAAAGCCATCACTCGGCATTTGGAATCCATGGCAACCAAAGTACGGCAGGATGTAGCTGGTCAAGAAACGTTAATGAAAACACGTATCAATACCCAAGCTTTACCAAACAATTTAAAATTAACAAAAAAGAACGTGGAAACTAACAGACACATCAAAGTGGTCATACATGACATTTTAATGAAATATTAGCGTAGAACATGGGTAAATGTAGTAATAGCCAGCAAACGCTGAGAATCTGCACTCTCGGTAAGTGAGAAAAAAATAACAACTGCACAGAAATTTACTGCTTCATCCATATTGTCAAAATGATTGTTTTCGTATAAAAAAATTAAAACTCGGTCCGGTGTACAGTCGTCAAAATTAAACTTACATGATTTGTACCGCCTACATTGTTTTCGGTAAAGTCAGACAGCAATGTATTTGCACCAAAGATTCTTCGTGAAGTGATATTTCATGTGCCTTACAAACATTTTTGAAACATAACCTTATCAAATGGTATGTTTTGCAAACGTTCACTCCCTGAATTCTTACTAAATGTTCCCTTTAGCTCAAGGTCAAAACCTTATGGTTCAGTTGGATGCGTGGGCCTACTGAGCTCGCAATCAAAAAAGGAAAGCAAGTGACCTTCACTCAGAATGCACTTACATTCTCACTTTGCAACAACATATGAGAATCCATTCATGAGAACCGCTACTCTCCTACACTTGTAGTACCGCTGTTTCCATCAAACAGTGCAGGTGGCTGGCTCAGATTTGAAACTCTAGGACGCCAGTCTGACTGCAATATTACTGTAAATCCATTGTAACACAGACGCAGTAATTCTTTGCCATACATATAGCACCAACTTCCAATTTACCGTATGATTTTGGTGACAAGAAAACACCACTTTTTGACTTCCTGCTGCCACATCCCATTCCAGCCTCATTAACGCTCACCTTCCAAAACAGTATTTCATAAGGGAAACAAGTGAAGTGGTGTCTTGTTTTATATGTGTTACCGGCGATGTCCGCATACACCAAAAAACAAACGAAACATGGCGGGAGCAGCAAAATAATCTGACGCACTTCTTGCTGTTCCACAACCAATCAGTGAAGGCGCTACATGTCGGCGGACATGATGCTACGGATTAGCCAATCAATTTCTTGTCCGCGGAGCGAACAGGGAAGTGTGACCGCGGAGCGGACATAGATATCACTAATTTATAGAGACATACTTTTTGGTTGTTTTAAAAAAAAACTACTGAGCGTATTGTCAGCAAATTTACAAAAGCACACTTTCGGGACCAAGCTCCTGCCCCTGCCGCAAATTTGGTGAAAATCCGTCCAGCCCCTTGGCTTGTAGGCATGCGCAAAATGTTTCCCATATTCAGTCTATGGGGAAAAAAAGACATTTTGGGACCCCCCCTACAACAGTTCCCCCCCTTGGACCAAACATAACCAAACTTTGCAGAAAAAATCAGAGTGGCCCATATACCTTTTTTGCAAAGATTGGTGAGGATTCGTTCAGGCGGAGCGGAGTTATAAGCCACCCAAAAAGTGCTCTTCCTATGGAAACAGCAACTTAACCATAACTACACGGCCACTGCCGTGGCCGTGTAATATGTTGGTGCTTGCCGCGGTCTAACTATTCAAAAGCATTTCAAAAGCATGTGGCTAGCTTCATGATTGCTTTGCCGCTTGCGTTTCATTGCATCTCTACAAGTTTAAACTAACTATCTTCATCAGGTCTGTGGCATAAGTTTTTTAACCTTGATCCCAAGATGTCACTTATCCTTGATACTTTCTGGATGGTTTATAAATCGTTTGCATCCTCTGGTCTGTTTATCTTTTCTAAGGGTGTCAATTTGATTTTGCATGACGTCACCATTCATCCTTGCCTTTTAAATTCTCTGTTTCTTCAGGAATCTTGTTCAAATGGCTATCATAGTGTCTTGTATGCAGGTATGGTTTCCTTAATGGGTACTTTACATCCAAATTTCTCTTAGGTATAGGTACTCTTATGGGTACTGCACAGAGTCCACGCTCTTCTCTTTGTTGGTTTAACTGTTCTGTGTACGTCACATACTTTGGTTCATACTTTTCAGGTAATGTAGGTGGGGCAGTTGGAGTGGGGGTACTTGGCTCCTCCTCTACACAGCCATCATAGATCTTTTATTTCTCATGCGGAAATGTATACAAATAATCAATCGGCAATAACCAAATGGAAACCAGAATGTTAGGCTATCACAACAATGAGTGACTGGCTAGAGTCAGAAGATGATCTAGACTCCTGTGACAAACACTTGAATTGAAATCAGTAGACAACTTGTCGTGCAAGTGGTTATTCATATTAGCAGACATGTGTGTACTTGTCATACAATAATAGTTGTCCTTTTTAAAGTTGAATTGACACTTTTGTTCCTGTGAGGAATAATATGAAAATAATCTATACAATAGCGTTGACAGAAATCTTGTGGTGACCTGCCACACAACATCATTGGCTGCACAGACTCTGGCCTTGCAGCACATTAAGAAAACAAAAAATTGTTCTTGAGTGCAGCAGTTGAAGAGTGTGCTAAACACTTGCACAGATTTACTGCACAATCTGTATTCAATGGTGTGTAGCTGTGTTGCCCCATTACCACTCATTTAGCGAGAAGGAAGCATTTGTCAGCTTTGCCTTCCTTGCATGGACTACATGAAGTGCAAAAGAAGACCTCCTTGAAGTCGTTGTTGCATCTTCTAGATAGTATGTGGAGCGGTTTAGGCATAGTCCTATATATTTTAGTCGACTTGAAAGGATCGACATAGAATGTGATCTACTTCATGTGATCATCCTTTTAAGGTGACAGACTAGTGTTACTTAAAATATAAACGTTACCCATCTTCCTTTTTAAGTACATCAACAATATTCTATGCAATTTTCTAAGGGATGCAAAAAAACAAAAAAATCACCGCCCTGACTAAACTATACAATTCCCAAGAGCATGGTAGAGTTAGATTTTCCAATTCCATTTGTTATTATAAAGCATTTATACTCAAACCGGATCAATTTTGATTCTCAGATTACACGTATACTGATTCTGCTTGGCTTATGGTTGAAAGGGAAATTGCCAACTGACTGAGATCAGTAAATGATTTTCTTTTCATTTTCAATGAATCACTCTACTGCTATTCTAAAGAAATCCAATTAATAATTATGATACACCAAGGATTTCTGTTCTCACACATTGACATCCCATTAGATTTTCCCATATCTCTGGTTAAATAACACAGTCTTGGTGAATTGTAGAACCCTTCTTTGGAAACCCAGGCTGAAAAGAGGCATCAAGCATATTTATCAGGTGTTTATAGGCCCGATACTCTCTCTTTCAGTATATTCGAAATTAGAAATGCCCTCTTGCAGTTGGAAATTTATCATCAATATTGTAAAATTATTGTAAAATGATAAAAGCATGTATTGATAATCTACTGTTGGTTGGAAATGAGGATCTGTGTGATTATGTCCCCTAGAAATTCTGAGACTGATTTTCTAACGCATTTTGCTGCATATTTATGTGGGTGAGAACCCCCAGAGCCCCCGTAAATCCCCACATTTAATATTACCCTTAACCCCCCTCACACATACATATGTAGCCAAATGCAGCCATCGAAATTCACCATTTTTAAGAGGATGCTAGTAATGGATGTAAACTGCTTCTCATATCATACCACTATTGGATTCTTTAAAAATATGTTCTACGACTGTGCCTTGGTCGAACATTTCTGGACATTAGTCTGGTGGCATCCAAATCAGATCTTCAATGTGAATGCCCTCCTTCAAATATTTTCATCCTATGGTTATTGCTAATTCATTTATTTCTATTTGATTTATTTATTGCAATTGCAATTCGTTTGATCACATCTAATATGATTTTTTTTTTCATAAAATCACAGTTTTTGTGGCTGGTGCAATAATATATGCATTGTCCATAGATTTGAAAAATGTATGGCTACTCATCCATCTACATTGGCTAAATATGAATTTCTGTTCACTTTCTTCAATGTGCTTACATATATTGCTATTTAAACCAAACATGATGAAACAATGCTAGTATGCTACTTAGATCTACTCTATTCTCCCAGATTTGTATTGTCCTCTTCCCTTATGTGAGTTGTTTCCCCTGTATGTGTATATATGTTTGCATACATGTTGCTTAAAAAGATATACCTCTATATGCACTCTAATAATTGTATTGTGATGGCTCGTGTACTATCATGTGACACGTATAGATCTTTCCTTGCTCATATATAACAAATACTTATTTATAGATACTATCTAGATGTGTTTTTATTCAGATATTTATACCTATGAAGCCATTGGTTGAAGTGTATGATCGTAGTATTAGCTAAGACTGTAAGTGATTTCAATCCGGCACACACCCAAGTCAACGTCTAGCATGTAATGCACAGCTGAAATCCTTATTTTTTTTCGTCTAGAAGTTCTTTATTTTGAACGATATACCACTGATATCACACCCCTCTCCTGGAACCCCCCCCGGTCACACTGAACCAGGAATCAGGCTGCTTTGCAAAGTTAAAATATTTATTTATGTGTTTTCAATTTTATCACACTATGTTTTTATGGGTACACAATAATCATCAATGGGGTGATGTAACACAGAATAATCTCTTTAATACACCAGGAGTAAGAGTGAGCAAAACAATTCAGCACAGAAATGGTACTTGTGTGTGTGTGTGTTCAGATCAAATAGCACTGTGGTTAAAGGTTCCCCCTGCACACCCCTCAACCACCAATAGGCAATGAAAAGAGATAGGAGGAGAGAACTGGTTTTCAGGAATGTCAAAATTCACACAGAATAGACAAAAAGAGAAAAAACGGAATTGCCTGTCAAGATGTCAGAATGGCTTTTAAAGTTATCTTGAGAATGGACTGGGCAAAAATTATGATCAAAATTGCTGAAATTGTTATACATTCTTATGGGAGCCGCTTTGGATAGTTGCACACAAACACAAGCAAAGATTTAATACTAAGAAACAATTTTAAATCTTAAAATTCAAGTCGGGAGCAATCAAAAGCTATTTTACAGGTGTCAGAATTTCCCTAAATGAAAATTTGCGGCAAACTTTTCACTGCGCGATAATCGCGATAACGGGAGAACTGCATGGATTTGGAATGCGGTTTTAGATGCGATTGAAAGCTGTGGGTGTTAGCTACAATCAGAAGTTGAACTTTTTAGTTTCTAGCACAAAAACTGAGGAAGTTATGGACGTTTTAGTGGAGGTCGTTTTTTTCGAGATAGGCGCAAGAATGGAAAACAGGAATGCACTTTTAAAATGACAGAAGGATTTCTTACACTGTAGGATGACTATGAACAAAATGAATGGCCCACAGGAACACAGCCACTTGATTAGAATGACTGCCTGCTAAGGACTCGCCTTCTTCAGATGGGAAAAGATCAGCGCAAAGATAGTTTTAGCAATACTAGCACAGGAGGAAGATAGGAGGGATTGGATAGAGAGTTCAGACAATTCAAAAATACTCCTAACAATATGGTTCTGAATACAAGATTGATGAGTTTAAGATAGGGATTAACTAAGCAAGGTAGGTATACTAGTGACACAGTTCTATATATAGATAATCACTAGATATGTTTTTAAACAGAACCGTCTGGATTGGATCAGCCCTTCTTGGTTCTGATGATAATTCTTCCAGCAGGCAAGCAGTAGAGCGCAGCCCAGCTGTAAATTGATGCTTCCCCTTAGGTTTGTGAGGTTCTGGGTCTGGAATGTGATGCCTAGCTGAAAATGGTTCAGCTATGCAATAGGTTTCTGCTTTGCCAAGTTTCTGGAATCTGGTGAAAGGAAGATGTAGAGTTCAGCAGCAGGGTGCTCTGCCAGTATCAGGATAGTGGGTGAATCTGTCTGTCTTTTTGAGTGGCGAGCTGTCTCTATTTATGCTATAATAAGGGGGTGTGTGGGCTGGTTTATCCTAAACTCTCCCCTTTGACAAGTGATTGGGTCAGAGTCTCCTCTCTGCCTTGATAGGAGGAGAGAAACAGTGTGTCACCTTTATGGTGTGATATTATGAGGCAGAGAATCCACCCCTAGCCCCTTGAACACAAAATATACTTTTGGCACCATACATATTTACACATGTGCAACCTCTATAACAATCACATATACAGATTACATATTTTATATAGCAGCTATCCCTCAAAACCCTGTAGCTATGGGATCTTGTCTCGGGTTTTCACAGAATTTTGCCCTTTTCATCAGGAACACAATGTCCAATTTATAAGCATATTTCTACAAGTGTGCGCATTTAACATGGGCATAAGTGTATAAAGTTTCATGCTTCTAGCAGAAATACATTTTGTGTAAAATCACATTTCTTGCCCTGTCTCTCCAGAACATGTCACACAATGTTGCCACCTCTTGAAACGGGCAGCCAACATTTAGATTCACCAATCTGTTTCTTTTATATTTTGTACAATTTTCACTGGCAAATTATAAGTCTTTTAAGAAAATGTTCTTTGTGAAGGTTCAGCCACAGATGGTTGTTCGGGTCCGCCTCTTTCTGTCTCCCTGCAGTCCAGAAGCAGTCTCCTCCCTGTTTGCCCTTGGCAGAGGCCAAGTACGACTGTCCTCACACCCCGCATTTCCTTAGTAGAAGCTGTTCATTGTTCCCTTTTGCTTCTGTACACCAAGTTCTTTCCAAACCCTATAATTACCGCTTGAGTGTGATTTCTTGGTGGGGGGAAAGGCCATCCTTCTGTGGAGAAACCTCATATTCCACTTTGGTAGCTTTTAGCCAGGTTTGATTTAATTGTTAATTCTGTTGCATTTCCCTTAGCTTAAAACAAACTTGTGATTTCAAAATAGCAGCTAGAATTTTGATTCAAGATTTTAAACCATGGGATCAAAACAATTCCAAGATGGTTACTCTCAGTAACAGGCCTCTTAGATTGGAAACATTTGATTTCAGTTTATACATGTTTAAAGTTTAATCAGGCAGACTCTTGACAGCTGTCATCTCAGCAGTCCACTGCTGCACAGAGATTTTTGAAATCAAATCCACAGACAGGCCACTTTTGCTGTGGAAATCTCTTTATGCTTTAAGTTTTTCAGGACCTTGCAAGTTCACAATGATTTCTTAAACTAAGTGAATTGTAGAACCCAGCAAGAATTTTGGATGTTTGAGGGTGTTTTGTACCGGCATTATGCAGTCTCAGTAACAAAGAAAAAAGGATTTAAGGCAAGATTTTGGAGTTTCATTTAGCAACACTGCTTTTTCCTTCTGTACTCCATTTTTACTTGTTGTGGAGCCCAGTGACATATTTCAGGAGTGAGATCTCTGTTCCAACACTGACAACATGCGTGGCAGTTTGGGCAGCCATCTTTTTGTGCGTTGCAAAGTGCGATTTTCAGGGGTTTTGGCACGCACAAGGTTTTCGCGGCCATTTTGCTATTTCAGGCATCCTCATAACACAGTGCTGCAGCATAGCAGAGCAGAAGTGAGTTAAAACATCCCACAAGACATGTATTAAAATAAATTAAATGATACACTTGCTCATCCCCTGGTGCTGTCCAAACTAATGTATCAACCTGGCATCCATGTAAAGATTGAAGAGCCTTTTTATATTAAGTGTATAGGAACCCACCTCAGAGATCGGAGCGAAGCAGAGTGGAGTCGAGTGCTAGGAGCAGTCTGTGCAGCAAGCAGAGTGTGCCCCATTGCTGCTGCAGTCTTTCCATGCTGTTGGTGAAAAATGGAGGAGCCATTAAAAAGCCCAGAATTTCGCAGAGAGAATAAACGTGGAGTTGAGTGGTAGGAGCAGTCTCTGCAGCAAGCAGAGCGTGCCCCATTGCTGCTGCAGTCTTTTAACGCTGTTGGTGAAAAAAGGAGGAACCATTAAGGAGTGAAGTGGAGTGGAGTCGAGTGGTAGGAGCAGTCTATGCAGTCCGTGCACGTCTGGGACGGTGGACCGCGGTGGTGTGCATGCTAACTTTACCCACACTGCAATCTCCTCATGATAACAAAGGTAATTCTTCACCCGTAACTTCCACGCACTTGTAAATACTTGTTAACAGCTGGGAGCGACTATCTTTGAGCCGAATCAACTTGCTGTGGCTGAACCGCCGCACAATTGAATTTCAAGGCAATATTTGAGGGACAGCATCCATACCTTCTTAAATTTGTGTACTAAGATTCGGGGACTGTTGGCCTCCTGCCTTTGACCCGAGATCTTTGCTTCTGACAGATAAGCAGCCTTACAGCAAGTCTTCCTCTACCAGGTTCATTTTCCCCCAACAGAACATCGATCTTGGGGACTGTGGGCCGGTTTTGGGGTGACCTCCTATGCTTCTCTCTAAAATGTAGGTTCTTCGAAGTGCCTCACAGGGAGCGCAAGCCAGCCATAACAATCAGAATAATGCTAACGAGGTTGGCAGGATGACTCAGGGCCAAGGGTTAGGGGGGACAAGTTCAAGTTTCTTTAAGCGCTATAAGTCACCACGACCTAGCGATCCATCACATAACTTGTCTCCAACTGGAGCTGGTATCCAAAAAATGCCGGCGGTGGCCAGGCAGGAACTGGGTGAATTGACTCAGCTGAATCATCCCATCCGTGCCGTATTTCAAGGAAATCTTGACTACACACTAAGGATGACTACCATGAAGAATGTGATTTCAAATCAATTTACGTCAGCGACAGAGTCAGCGATTAACTGTACTACAGATGATCTTCCCAATCAGGGGGAGGTATCTGCACAACACAAGGACCTCCAAGTTCAATTCCCTTCTAATCTCAGTGAACCAGAGATGAAGACCTTCTTGAGTTGGAAATGGTTGTTCCTGGAAATTTATCACATGACTCAAATAGGACACTAGGAGAAAAGGGCCTGGAACTGGGAAAGGGGCCTTCCCTCCTTAAGCCCACCAATTTGACAACCAATCCTCAAATGATGTGCAACCAGCGAGTGTATCTCAGGAACTCGTGCCTCCTACAATAACGGCCCTAAACTTTGTCCTAAGTTCATTGGTCAAGGTTTTTGAAAATCTAAAAACAGAGGTTCAACAGCATACAGGCATACTGCTGGAGATCACAAAGGACCTGGAAATAAATTAAATGACTATGGTGGCCCTAAAATCTGCTACTAATGAAATAATGGGTGAATCCTTGACCGAATTTTGCAAATAAACCAAAGAGCAATCAGTAAAAATGGATCAGTTGGCAGAACTGTGCAGGGAAGTAAAAGAGGATTTGGCGATTCTATTAGAGTAATCGGAACACCCTGACCAAATGACAGAGGGAAGGAGCAAAGTAAGCTCCCCCAATGCCACTTTAGATCCGATCTTAAATGATACTCCCTTATCAGCCTCTGTAATGGAGGAGTTTATACGGTTGGTGCTTGTGGTAGACCTTGAGTCCTCTCAGGAAGATCTGGAGCAGGGGTCATTAATAAATACATGATCCTCGGATTTGGATCTTGAAGTGCCCAGGAGAAAGAAATAGAATGGAAAATACAAAAAGAGAAGAAAAAAAGGGTGAGAGCAACAAATGAAATCCCTAATTTGGCTAATAATAATCAAGGCAAACGAAAGAGGAAGCATCAGACAACAGAATCCAATTGATTCTTCTGAAAATTAAAGGAAGGTCTGAGTAAGGAAGAAAAAATGCACAAAGACAAGGAACCCATAATTGGCCAAGGAAAAAAGGGGAAGAAGATCTCTAAATCAAAAGGTCTTAATGATCATAATCCTACTGGAAACAAAGAAATAGTGAAACTAACAGTAGGAAGTCAAACGGAATCAGTTGAGCCACCAAAGAAAATTGCTCCAATCATCCTATTAGCCAAACGAAAAGGCAAACCTCTCAACCCCCTGGTAAAAATCGCCCCCATATTTTTGAAAAAAGACTAAAAGTGGAGACTCTGAATCTCTGGGGAAGGTCCCCACTGTTTTCAATAAAGAGGACCAATCTAGCACAGGGGAATTGAATAACAGAGGTTGTGAAGGTCTTCCCCGCCCAAGGAACGAAAGTAATCCACAAGTGCAACAGGCTGTCACTCGATTAGTAAATGGGAGTGGCTCAACTAATACAACAGGAGTCTCTATTGGGAATAGCAACTTTGTAATGGACCTGCAGAAAAAAATCTAGTCTTCATAAACAAGTTTCAGACCTCAAAGTTTTTCTCTCAAGAAAATTGCTGGTTATGCAAAACAGGATACCGTTGAATCGATCAACGATTTTGTCAGAAATGAAGACAATTCCCGCTCTGAAGTACTTTACAACAGCAGACATTGAGGTTGTGAGCTTCCCTTTTGGTTCCCACACGAACACTACTGAAGTGGTGTTAAAATCAAGACTCAGCTTGGATTTAATTCTAGGAGAGGCTGAGGCATGGGACCAAATGGGATTGAGGATCTCACAGGTCTGTCCTGCATCAACAACTGTACAATCGATGAATCTTCAGAATAAAGAACGAGCATCGGGTGCGCAAAGTAAGGAGGGAGATGTACCGGTCCCACTGAATATGTGGGAAATCGTACCTGAGATAATCTCACAAGTCTTCCTGAAAATGGGCATGACTCAGCAGAAGCTCTAGTAAAGACCCAGATTAATGTACTGTCATGGAATACCAGAGGATAAGCCTCTTTTTCTCTAGAGCCTAGGAAAACCCAAATATTTAAGACATTTGATTTAATTTTGTTTCAAGAGACTTGGTTCACCGGTTTGGTGGGCATTGATGGGTTTTCTACTTTCCAACAGCTGGCACAGGGCTTGGCGGGTGGTAGACCAACAGGGGGTCTGTTTATGGCTTGTAGCAATGATGCCTTTAATGCCTCTACTATACTATCTAATGAAAGACAGGGCATCTTGATGGTGAGGGTTACAAAAGAGGCAGTAAATTGGGTTCATGTTGGATAGTTTTAAACTTGTATTGGAACCCCAGTGTTTATCCTCTAAATGTGTGCATTTTATTTTCCAAACCTTCATCGCAGAGTAAAGTGACTGTAGTCTGTATCCCCAGTTTGCTCCCATAGTTTGCTATGGCCTAAGCTAACCCCATTCCAATCACTAAATATTTTAAGTATATTAGGAGTTAGTTATTAATATGTTAGCGAATGAGTAGTGTTATGCTTGTTAGTCTCTATGCTACACTACACTGCAGTGCTACACCCCAAGTCACTTCTATCACAGTTCACACCACTGCTAATGTACACACTTGTACGCATCACTTGTGCACTGGCATTGTCCGTAGAAGTCTCGCTGTCAACACCGCTAAAATTCATGCCTGGCTAAAATACTGCACTGCTAGAATTCATGCCTGGCTAAAATATTGCACTACCTGTTCCTACAAAACCACTCCATCTGCACATAAGTTGCATTTCACTCATCCAAAAAGGAGAAAAGGGAGCTGGGTGTTCTCTCAGACAGCCCTTTAAGATGAGTAGCAATACCCTGGAGATGGATGGGGATGCAGATTTTATTCATACATCAATAATCAAGATGACACAAATTGTTTGGCCAAGTTTGTCTGTTTTAATGTCAAGTATCTAAAACATGGAATACAACGAACATCAGCAATTGCTCGATCCTCTGACTCTACCTACTTCATAAACAACTGGGCTATTATACCCATAATTGGTCATCATTGACATTTTGACCTGCGTCATTACCAACGTCATCCTACGTGGCAAACTACAAAAACCTAACAGAGGTTGTGATTGGGTCTACGTGTATTTCTAAGTATAGGCTCTATATCTGTTTAGAGCAGTGGAGGAAGGTGATAGGATACTTAACAACAGATGGGGCAACTAAGCCCTCCCCTCAAAATGGCCACTATGGACGTCACTAAATGTATGACGTTCCATTGGCTAAACAAACTATAGGACACTTAATTATGCGGTCCCCTTTAATTGGTTAGCTCCTAACCCCCGTCAAGACTTTTACACCTACGTCTGGCAGCACGCAGACTGAACAACCAGGTGTGGGTGAGCTTGTTTTAGCACCAGCATCCCACCAATTAGCGTATCATCCATCATCACCTCAATGATCCAGTGTCAATTAGTGTTTGAAGTTTGGCCTTGAGTCTGTACTGTGTTCTGAGAATATTTAGGGAGTGTGGACACCAGCTGGCCTACGTGAGTAGGTGTGACCACCTCGACTGTCCAACTTCCCTTTACCACATGACTGGACACCATGAAATCAAGCTTTTCGTTTATTTGATTGTATTCTCCAATAGTTCTCTGATGTCTTTTGTTTTTGCTTGACCTCTCTGAACAGGAACCTCTGTTCTTTCACATTAATTGTATTCAATGTCAGCCATTTCCAGTTTGATACGAGCTTGGCTTTCTTGGCTTAGTCAACTCCTTAGCTGAGCTTTAATTCTGTTTAATTCAATTGCTTTTCTTAACTGCAACACTGAAATGAGGCCTGCTTGCTTTGCTCAGTACTGCTTATATGCGTAGTGGAAACATCCATCGTTTACTTGTCCATATGTATCTATATATATATATACAGTAAAAAAAAACGTTGTTAAAGGGACGTTATGGTTAAGTTGCCCTAAAAAAAACCGTGAAATTCTGTAAAAAAAACTTTGTTAACGGGACATTATGGTTCCAAGTAAAACCGAAAAACCCCTGAAATTCACCAGTTATGGTAGGGTAAGCAACCATAACTGCCCACACCACTGTGCACTGCTAACACTAACACCCAGGACATCTATGGGATTCATCGAAAATGTTAATGGTGAGGCACACGTTGTTCTTTTCCCACACACAAAGTATGCGTTTTTGTTAAAGCAACCACTTTGCTTGCACATTGATTTCCAAGACGTCACCATGAACTTTGCTCCACACCACTGTAAAAGAAGTTATGTTACTCTGAATGGCCACTTCAGTGTATGGACAAAGGGGACCAGCGCAATCATCCCAAAAAATTGTGACGGACAGGCAGCCGGTCACAAGCAGTTGCATCTGGCGTGGAAAAAAGCCATCACTCGGCATTTGGAATCCATGGCAACCAAAGTACGGCAGGATGTAGCTGGTCAAGAAACGTTAATGAAAACACGTATCAATACCCAAGCTTTACCAAACAATTTAAAATTAACAAAAAAGAACGTGGAAACTAACAGACACATCAAAGTGGTCATACATGACATTTTAATGAAATATTAGCGTAGAACATGGGTAAATGTAGTAATAGCCAGCAAACGCTGAGAATCTGCACTCTCGGTAAGTGAGAAAAAAATAACAACTGCACAGAAATTTACTGCTTCATCCATATTGTCAAAATGATTGTTTTCGTATAAAAAAATTAAAACTCGGTCCGGTGTACAGTCGTCAAAATTAAACTTACATGATTTGTACCGCCTACATTGTTTTCGGTAAAGTCAGACAGCAATGTATTTGCACCAAAGATTCTTCGTGAAGTGATATTTCATGTGCCTTACAAACATTTTTGAAACATAACCTTATCAAATGGTATGTTTTGCAAACGTTCACTCCCTGAATTCTTACTAAATGTTCCCTTTAGCTCAAGGTCAAAACCTTATGGTTCAGTTGGATGCGTGGGCCTACTGAGCTCGCAATCAAAAAAGGAAAGCAAGTGACCTTCACTCAGAATGCACTTACATTCTCACTTTGCAACAACATATGAGAATCCATTCATGAGAACCGCTACTCTCCTACACTTGTAGTACCGCTGTTTCCATCAAACAGTGCAGGTGGCTGGCTCAGATTTGAAACTCTAGGACGCCAGTCTGACTGCAATATTACTGTAAATCCATTGTAACACAGACGCAGTAATTCTTTGCCATACATATAGCACCAACTTCCAATTTACCGTATGATTTTGGTGACAAGAAAACACCACTTTTTGACTTCCTGCTGCCACATCCCATTCCAGCCTCATTAACGCTCACCTTCCAAAACAGTATTTCATAAGGGAAACAAGTGAAGTGGTGTCTTGTTTTATATGTGTTACCGGCGATGTCCGCATACACCAAAAAACAAACGAAACATGGCGGGAGCAGCAAAATAATCTGACGCACTTCTTGCTGTTCCACAACCAATCAGTGAAGGCGCTACATGTCGGCGGACATGATGCTACGGATTAGCCAATCAATTTCTTGTCCGCGGAGCGAACAGGGAAGTGTGACCGCGGAGCGGACATAGATATCACTAATTTATAGAGACATACTTTTTGGTTGTTTTAAAAAAAAACTACTGAGCGTATTGTCAGCAAATTTACAAAAGCACACTTTCGGGACCAAGCTCCTGCCCCTGCCGCAAATTTGGTGAAAATCCGTCCAGCCCCTTGGCTTGTAGGCATGCGCAAAATGTTTCCCATATTCAGTCTATGGGGAAAAAAAGACATTTTGGGACCCCCCCTACAACAGTTCCCCCCCTTGGACCAAACATAACCAAACTTTGCAGAAAAAATCAGAGTGGCCCATATACCTTTTTTGCAAAGATTGGTGAGGATTCGTTCAGGCGGAGCGGAGTTATAAGCCACCCAAAAAGTGCTCTTCCTATGGAAACAGCAACTTAACCATAACTACACGGCCACTGCCGTGGCCGTGTAATATGTTGGTGCTTGCCGCGGTCTAACTATTCAAAAGCATTTCAAAAGCATGTGGCTAGCTTCATGATTGCTTTGCCGCTTGCGTTTCATTGCATCTCTACAAGTTTAAACTAACTATCTTCATCAGGTCTGTGGCATAAGTTTTTTAACCTTGATCCCAAGATGTCACTTATCCTTGATACTTTCTGGATGGTTTATAAATCGTTTGCATCCTCTGGTCTGTTTATCTTTTCTAAGGGTGTCAATTTGATTTTGCATGACGTCACCATTCATCCTTGCCTTTTAAATTCTCTGTTTCTTCAGGAATCTTGTTCAAATGGCTATCATAGTGTCTTGTATGCAGGTATGGTTTCCTTAATGGGTACTTTACATCCAAATTTCTCTTAGGTATAGGTACTCTTATGGGTACTGCACAGAGTCCACGCTCTTCTCTTTGTTGGTTTAACTGTTCTGTGTACGTCACATACTTTGGTTCATACTTTTCAGGTAATGTAGGTGGGGCAGTTGGAGTGGGGGTACTTGGCTCCTCCTCTACACAGCCATCATAGATCTTTTATTTCTCATGCGGAAATGTATACAAATAATCAATCGGCAATAACCAAATGGAAACCAGAATGTTAGGCTATCACAACAATGAGTGACTGGCTAGAGTCAGAAGATGATCTAGACTCCTGTGACAAACACTTGAATTGAAATCAGTAGACAACTTGTCGTGCAAGTGGTTATTCATATTAGCAGACATGTGTGTACTTGTCATACAATAATAGTTGTCCTTTTTAAAGTTGAATTGACACTTTTGTTCCTGTGAGGAATAATATGAAAATAATCTATACAATAGCGTTGACAGAAATCTTGTGGTGACCTGCCACACAACATCATTGGCTGCACAGACTCTGGCCTTGCAGCACATTAAGAAAACAAAAAATTGTTCTTGAGTGCAGCAGTTGAAGAGTGTGCTAAACACTTGCACAGATTTACTGCACAATCTGTATTCAATGGTGTGTAGCTGTGTTGCCCCATTACCACTCATTTAGCGAGAAGGAAGCATTTGTCAGCTTTGCCTTCCTTGCATGGACTACATGAAGTGCAAAAGAAGACCTCCTTGAAGTCGTTGTTGCATCTTCTAGATAGTATGTGGAGCGGTTTAGGCATAGTCCTATATATTTTAGTCGACTTGAAAGGATCGACATAGAATGTGATCTACTTCATGTGATCATCCTTTTAAGGTGACAGACTAGTGTTACTTAAAATATAAACGTTACCCATCTTCCTTTTTAAGTACATCAACAATATTCTATGCAATTTTCTAAGGGATGCAAAAAAACAAAAAAATCACCGCCCTGACTAAACTATACAATTCCCAAGAGCATGGTAGAGTTAGATTTTCCAATTCCATTTGTTATTATAAAGCATTTATACTCAAACCGGATCAATTTTGATTCTCAGATTACACGTATACTGATTCTGCTTGGCTTATGGTTGAAAGGGAAATTGCCAACTGACTGAGATCAGTAAATGATTTTCTTTTCATTTTCAATGAATCACTCTACTGCTATTCTAAAGAAATCCAATTAATAATTATGATACACCAAGGATTTCTGTTCTCACACATTGACATCCCATTAGATTTTCCCATATCTCTGGTTAAATAACACAGTCTTGGTGAATTGTAGAACCCTTCTTTGGAAACCCAGGCTGAAAAGAGGCATCAAGCATATTTATCAGGTGTTTATAGGCCCGATACTCTCTCTTTCAGTATATTCGAAATTAGAAATGCCCTCTTGCAGTTGGAAATTTATCATCAATATTGTAAAATTATTGTAAAATGATAAAAGCATGTATTGATAATCTACTGTTGGTTGGAAATGAGGATCTGTGTGATTATGTCCCCTAGAAATTCTGAGACTGATTTTCTAACGCATTTTGCTGCATATTTATGTGGGTGAGAACCCCCAGAGCCCCCGTAAATCCCCACATTTAATATTACCCTTAACCCCCCTCACACATACATATGTAGCCAAATGCAGCCATCGAAATTCACCATTTTTAAGAGGATGCTAGTAATGGATGTAAACTGCTTCTCATATCATACCACTATTGGATTCTTTAAAAATATGTTCTACGACTGTGCCTTGGTCGAACATTTCTGGACATTAGTCTGGTGGCATCCAAATCAGATCTTCAATGTGAATGCCCTCCTTCAAATATTTTCATCCTATGGTTATTGCTAATTCATTTATTTCTATTTGATTTATTTATTGCAATTGCAATTCGTTTGATCACATCTAATATGATTTTTTTTTTCATAAAATCACAGTTTTTGTGGCTGGTGCAATAATATATGCATTGTCCATAGATTTGAAAAATGTATGGCTACTCATCCATCTACATTGGCTAAATATGAATTTCTGTTCACTTTCTTCAATGTGCTTACATATATTGCTATTTAAACCAAACATGATGAAACAATGCTAGTATGCTACTTAGATCTACTCTATTCTCCCAGATTTGTATTGTCCTCTTCCCTTATGTGAGTTGTTTCCCCTGTATGTGTATATATGTTTGCATACATGTTGCTTAAAAAGATATACCTCTATATGCACTCTAATAATTGTATTGTGATGGCTCGTGTACTATCATGTGACACGTATAGATCTTTCCTTGCTCATATATAACAAATACTTATTTATAGATACTATCTAGATGTGTTTTTATTCAGATATTTATACCTATGAAGCCATTGGTTGAAGTGTATGATCGTAGTATTAGCTAAGACTGTAAGTGATTTCAATCCGGCACACACCCAAGTCAACGTCTAGCATGTAATGCACAGCTGAAATCCTTATTTTTTTTCGTCTAGAAGTTCTTTATTTTGAACGATATACCACTGATATCACACCCCTCTCCTGGAACCCCCCCCGGTCACACTGAACCAGGAATCAGGCTGCTTTGCAAAGTTAAAATATTTATTTATGTGTTTTCAATTTTATCACACTATGTTTTTATGGGTACACAATAATCATCAATGGGGTGATGTAACACAGAATAATCTCTTTAATACACCAGGAGTAAGAGTGAGCAAAACAATTCAGCACAGAAATGGTACTTGTGTGTGTGTGTGTTCAGATCAAATAGCACTGTGGTTAAAGGTTCCCCCTGCACACCCCTCAACCACCAATAGGCAATGAAAAGAGATAGGAGGAGAGAACTGGTTTTCAGGAATGTCAAAATTCACACAGAATAGACAAAAAGAGAAAAAACGGAATTGCCTGTCAAGATGTCAGAATGGCTTTTAAAGTTATCTTGAGAATGGACTGGGCAAAAATTATGATCAAAATTGCTGAAATTGTTATACATTCTTATGGGAGCCGCTTTGGATAGTTGCACACAAACACAAGCAAAGATTTAATACTAAGAAACAATTTTAAATCTTAAAATTCAAGTCGGGAGCAATCAAAAGCTATTTTACAGGTGTCAGAATTTCCCTAAATGAAAATTTGCGGCAAACTTTTCACTGCGCGATAATCGCGATAACGGGAGAACTGCATGGATTTGGAATGCGGTTTTAGATGCGATTGAAAGCTGTGGGTGTTAGCTACAATCAGAAGTTGAACTTTTTAGTTTCTAGCACAAAAACTGAGGAAGTTATGGACGTTTTAGTGGAGGTCGTTTTTTTCGAGATAGGCGCAAGAATGGAAAACAGGAATGCACTTTTAAAATGACAGAAGGATTTCTTACACTGTAGGATGACTATGAACAAAATGAATGGCCCACAGGAACACAGCCACTTGATTAGAATGACTGCCTGCTAAGGACTCGCCTTCTTCAGATGGGAAAAGATCAGCGCAAAGATAGTTTTAGCAATACTAGCACAGGAGGAAGATAGGAGGGATTGGATAGAGAGTTCAGACAATTCAAAAATACTCCTAACAATATGGTTCTGAATACAAGATTGATGAGTTTAAGATAGGGATTAACTAAGCAAGGTAGGTATACTAGTGACACAGTTCTATATATAGATAATCACTAGATATGTTTTTAAACAGAACCGTCTGGATTGGATCAGCCCTTCTTGGTTCTGATGATAATTCTTCCAGCAGGCAAGCAGTAGAGCGCAGCCCAGCTGTAAATTGATGCTTCCCCTTAGGTTTGTGAGGTTCTGGGTCTGGAATGTGATGCCTAGCTGAAAATGGTTCAGCTATGCAATAGGTTTCTGCTTTGCCAAGTTTCTGGAATCTGGTGAAAGGAAGATGTAGAGTTCAGCAGCAGGGTGCTCTGCCAGTATCAGGATAGTGGGTGAATCTGTCTGTCTTTTTGAGTGGCGAGCTGTCTCTATTTATGCTATAATAAGGGGGTGTGTGGGCTGGTTTATCCTAAACTCTCCCCTTTGACAAGTGATTGGGTCAGAGTCTCCTCTCTGCCTTGATAGGAGGAGAGAAACAGTGTGTCACCTTTATGGTGTGATATTATGAGGCAGAGAATCCACCCCTAGCCCCTTGAACACAAAATATACTTTTGGCACCATACATATTTACACATGTGCAACCTCTATAACAATCACATATACAGATTACATATTTTATATAGCAGCTATCCCTCAAAACCCTGTAGCTATGGGATCTTGTCTCGGGTTTTCACAGAATTTTGCCCTTTTCATCAGGAACACAATGTCCAATTTATAAGCATATTTCTACAAGTGTGCGCATTTAACATGGGCATAAGTGTATAAAGTTTCATGCTTCTAGCAGAAATACATTTTGTGTAAAATCACATTTCTTGCCCTGTCTCTCCAGAACATGTCACACAATGTTGCCACCTCTTGAAACGGGCAGCCAACATTTAGATTCACCAATCTGTTTCTTTTATATTTTGTACAATTTTCACTGGCAAATTATAAGTCTTTTAAGAAAATGTTCTTTGTGAAGGTTCAGCCACAGATGGTTGTTCGGGTCCGCCTCTTTCTGTCTCCCTGCAGTCCAGAAGCAGTCTCCTCCCTGTTTGCCCTTGGCAGAGGCCAAGTACGACTGTCCTCACACCCCGCATTTCCTTAGTAGAAGCTGTTCATTGTTCCCTTTTGCTTCTGTACACCAAGTTCTTTCCAAACCCTATAATTACCGCTTGAGTGTGATTTCTTGGTGGGGGGAAAGGCCATCCTTCTGTGGAGAAACCTCATATTCCACTTTGGTAGCTTTTAGCCAGGTTTGATTTAATTGTTAATTCTGTTGCATTTCCCTTAGCTTAAAACAAACTTGTGATTTCAAAATAGCAGCTAGAATTTTGATTCAAGATTTTAAACCATGGGATCAAAACAATTCCAAGATGGTTACTCTCAGTAACAGGCCTCTTAGATTGGAAACATTTGATTTCAGTTTATACATGTTTAAAGTTTAATCAGGCAGACTCTTGACAGCTGTCATCTCAGCAGTCCACTGCTGCACAGAGATTTTTGAAATCAAATCCACAGACAGGCCACTTTTGCTGTGGAAATCTCTTTATGCTTTAAGTTTTTCAGGACCTTGCAAGTTCACAATGATTTCTTAAACTAAGTGAATTGTAGAACCCAGCAAGAATTTTGGATGTTTGAGGGTGTTTTGTACCGGCATTATGCAGTCTCAGTAACAAAGAAAAAAGGATTTAAGGCAAGATTTTGGAGTTTCATTTAGCAACACTGCTTTTTCCTTCTGTACTCCATTTTTACTTGTTGTGGAGCCCAGTGACATATTTCAGGAGTGAGATCTCTGTTCCAACACTGACAACATGCGTGGCAGTTTGGGCAGCCATCTTTTTGTGCGTTGCAAAGTGCGATTTTCAGGGGTTTTGGCACGCACAAGGTTTTCGCGGCCATTTTGCTATTTCAGGCATCCTCATAACACAGTGCTGCAGCATAGCAGAGCAGAAGTGAGTTAAAACATCCCACAAGACATGTATTAAAATAAATTAAATGATACACTTGCTCATCCCCTGGTGCTGTCCAAACTAATGTATCAACCTGGCATCCATGTAAAGATTGAAGAGCCTTTTTATATTAAGTGTATAGGAACCCACCTCAGAGATCGGAGCGAAGCAGAGTGGAGTCGAGTGCTAGGAGCAGTCTGTGCAGCAAGCAGAGTGTGCCCCATTGCTGCTGCAGTCTTTCCATGCTGTTGGTGAAAAATGGAGGAGCCATTAAAAAGCCCAGAATTTCGCAGAGAGAATAAACGTGGAGTTGAGTGGTAGGAGCAGTCTCTGCAGCAAGCAGAGCGTGCCCCATTGCTGCTGCAGTCTTTTAACGCTGTTGGTGAAAAAAGGAGGAACCATTAAGGAGTGAAGTGGAGTGGAGTCGAGTGGTAGGAGCAGTCTATGCAGTCCGTGCACGTCTGGGACGGTGGACCGCGGTGGTGTGCATGCTAACTTTACCCACACTGCAATCTCCTCATGATAACAAAGGTAATTCTTCACCCGTAACTTCCACGCACTTGTAAATACTTGTTAACAGCTGGGAGCGACTATCTTTGAGCCGAATCAACTTGCTGTGGCTGAACCGCCGCACAATTGAATTTCAAGGCAATATTTGAGGGACAGCATCCATACCTTCTTAAATTTGTGTACTAAGATTCGGGGACTGTTGGCCTCCTGCCTTTGACCCGAGATCTTTGCTTCTGACAGATAAGCAGCCTTACAGCAAGTCTTCCTCTACCAGGTTCATTTTCCCCCAACAGAACATCGATCTTGGGGACTGTGGGCCGGTTTTGGGGTGACCTCCTATGCTTCTCTCTAAAATGTAGGTTCTTCGAAGTGCCTCACAGGGAGCGCAAGCCAGCCATAACAATCAGAATAATGCTAACGAGGTTGGCAGGATGACTCAGGGCCAAGGGTTAGGGGGGACAAGTTCAAGTTTCTTTAAGCGCTATAAGTCACCACGACCTAGCGATCCATCACATAACTTGTCTCCAACTGGAGCTGGTATCCAAAAAATGCCGGCGGTGGCCAGGCAGGAACTGGGTGAATTGACTCAGCTGAATCATCCCATCCGTGCCGTATTTCAAGGAAATCTTGACTACACACTAAGGATGACTACCATGAAGAATGTGATTTCAAATCAATTTACGTCAGCGACAGAGTCAGCGATTAACTGTACTACAGATGATCTTCCCAATCAGGGGGAGGTATCTGCACAACACAAGGACCTCCAAGTTCAATTCCCTTCTAATCTCAGTGAACCAGAGATGAAGACCTTCTTGAGTTGGAAATGGTTGTTCCTGGAAATTTATCACATGACTCAAATAGGACACTAGGAGAAAAGGGCCTGGAACTGGGAAAGGGGCCTTCCCTCCTTAAGCCCACCAATTTGACAACCAATCCTCAAATGATGTGCAACCAGCGAGTGTATCTCAGGAACTCGTGCCTCCTACAATAACGGCCCTAAACTTTGTCCTAAGTTCATTGGTCAAGGTTTTTGAAAATCTAAAAACAGAGGTTCAACAGCATACAGGCATACTGCTGGAGATCACAAAGGACCTGGAAATAAATTAAATGACTATGGTGGCCCTAAAATCTGCTACTAATGAAATAATGGGTGAATCCTTGACCGAATTTTGCAAATAAACCAAAGAGCAATCAGTAAAAATGGATCAGTTGGCAGAACTGTGCAGGGAAGTAAAAGAGGATTTGGCGATTCTATTAGAGTAATCGGAACACCCTGACCAAATGACAGAGGGAAGGAGCAAAGTAAGCTCCCCCAATGCCACTTTAGATCCGATCTTAAATGATACTCCCTTATCAGCCTCTGTAATGGAGGAGTTTATACGGTTGGTGCTTGTGGTAGACCTTGAGTCCTCTCAGGAAGATCTGGAGCAGGGGTCATTAATAAATACATGATCCTCGGATTTGGATCTTGAAGTGCCCAGGAGAAAGAAATAGAATGGAAAATACAAAAAGAGAAGAAAAAAAGGGTGAGAGCAACAAATGAAATCCCTAATTTGGCTAATAATAATCAAGGCAAACGAAAGAGGAAGCATCAGACAACAGAATCCAATTGATTCTTCTGAAAATTAAAGGAAGGTCTGAGTAAGGAAGAAAAAATGCACAAAGACAAGGAACCCATAATTGGCCAAGGAAAAAAGGGGAAGAAGATCTCTAAATCAAAAGGTCTTAATGATCATAATCCTACTGGAAACAAAGAAATAGTGAAACTAACAGTAGGAAGTCAAACGGAATCAGTTGAGCCACCAAAGAAAATTGCTCCAATCATCCTATTAGCCAAACGAAAAGGCAAACCTCTCAACCCCCTGGTAAAAATCGCCCCCATATTTTTGAAAAAAGACTAAAAGTGGAGACTCTGAATCTCTGGGGAAGGTCCCCACTGTTTTCAATAAAGAGGACCAATCTAGCACAGGGGAATTGAATAACAGAGGTTGTGAAGGTCTTCCCCGCCCAAGGAACGAAAGTAATCCACAAGTGCAACAGGCTGTCACTCGATTAGTAAATGGGAGTGGCTCAACTAATACAACAGGAGTCTCTATTGGGAATAGCAACTTTGTAATGGACCTGCAGAAAAAAATCTAGTCTTCATAAACAAGTTTCAGACCTCAAAGTTTTTCTCTCAAGAAAATTGCTGGTTATGCAAAACAGGATACCGTTGAATCGATCAACGATTTTGTCAGAAATTAAGACAATTCCCGCTCTGAAGTACTTTACAACAGCAGACATTGAGGTTGTGAGCTTCCCTTTTGGTTCCCACACGAACACTACTGAAGTGGTGTTAAAATCAAGACTCAGCTTGGATTTAATTCTAGGAGAGGCTGAGGCATGGGACCAAATGGGATTGAGGATCTCACAGGTCTGTCCTGCATCAACAACTGTACAATCGATGAATCTTCAGAATAAAGAACGAGCATCGGGTGCGCAAAGTAAGGAGGGAGATGTACCGGTCCCACTGAATATGTGGGAAATCGTACCTGAGATAATCTCACAAGTCTTCCTGAAAATGGGCATGACTCAGCAGAAGCTCTAGTAAAGACCCAGATTAATGTACTGTCATGGAATACCAGAGGATAAGCCTCTTTTTCTCTAGAGCCTAGGAAAACCCAAATATTTAAGACATTTGATTTAATTTTGTTTCAAGAGACTTGGTTCACCGGTTTGGTGGGCATTGATGGGTTTTCTACTTTCCAACAGCTGGCACAGGGCTTGGCGGGTGGTAGACCAACAGGGGGTCTGTTTATGGCTTGTAGCAATGATGCCTTTAATGCCTCTACTATACTATCTAATGAAAGACAGGGCATCTTGATGGTGAGGGTTACAAAAGAGGCAGTAAATTGGGTTCATGTTGGATAGTTTTAAACTTGTATTGGAACCCCAGTGTTTATCCTCTAAATGAGTACCTGCAATCTCTCTCTGATTGTCTAGATGAGTGTTCATCCCAATATCCAGCAGATTAAATTATTTTTGCTGGAGATCTAAATTCACAATGTATTTTCACAATTGATCTAACTACAGGAAGTTCCCATTCTAAAAGCAGTAGTGGCATAACCTGGGTAGATTTTATGTGGAACTGGGATCTTTGTTTAATGGCAACATTTGGGGGGACAATCAGAATGTGCCGACCTAGCACAGGGGAGCATCGTTCTCAACGATTGATTATCTTTTTGCCTCCAGAAACATCTTTGATAGCTCTTTAAGATTTGAAATAGGGGAGGGAAACACTGATGATCATGCAATGCTAAAGGCAACCCTGTGCTTTGAAGGCAATTTAGTGGTACCTGTATTTGACCATAAGTTGCCTACCAACCGGGCAGGGAATTACATTAGGAAATTTGATAGTGGGGGAAAGTGCTCAATCATGAATTGAACATTATGGTAGTTCAACTTTCTGACCGGCAACTGTTGGGACACTGTAACCCTGGGGATTTTCTCCACTTTCTCTCTAAGTTGACCTCATCAAATGCTCACCTTCAGAAACCACATGAGATTTATAAACATACTTTTAATGTACAAATTATAGAACAAAACAAAAAGTTGATACAGCAAAGGGCTGTGTTAAGAAGATCTCACCGGGATGTAGAGTCTTACAGAGAAGGCATCAGAATTCTTAATAATAACTACAGAAATTGGTTTCGATCGCATAGGCATCTTGTATTCCAGCTAAATGGAGAAAGAATGCTTCATGCGCTTTCACTGAGAAACTCCAGACATTTTTGGACAATGGTTGGATCGAATAACGACTCTCAGGATCAACAACATGATTCCATTATACAAGAACAGGTCTGGATTGACCACTTCTCGAAGGTTTATGCATCTCTTGATACATCAACCTCTGAGAGAAAAATTATATCTAAGTGGTCACTTGATTTCACCAGTTCAGACCTCGAAATGCTAATAAGAAAATCCTCTTCTTCCAGAGTGGTGGGCCCGAATGGCCTTAGTAATTCGATCCTTAAAATGGACCCACCAACTTGGGCGCGGTTTTTAAAACAACTATTTGATAACATAATTTCCCTGAAGACATTGCCAGAAACGTGGAAACAGTCCATTGTCATACCAATTTATAAGAAGGGCGACCGATTACTGGCCTCAAATTATCATCCGATCTCCCTCTTAGATACCGACAGTAAAATCTTTGTCGGGCTCATATTGGGGGAGTTGGAGACCTGGGCTAAATCTAGGGAATAATACCTAGACAGCAAACAGGCTTTATCAACATCACTTAATGGCCTAGTTCTTAGCTGCTTAAGTGTGAACTCTCTCCAAAAGGATGGCCCTCCCCTATTTGGGGCATGGATCGACCTTTCCCAGGCGTTCGACACAATTAACAGGAACCTATTCTGGAAGAAATTGGATGCCTGGGTGGTCCCTCCGAGCCTACTATCTATCTTGAGAGAGCTATACCACGATAATTCCATGCATGTGAGGTTATCCAGATCTGGGCTACTGTCAAGCCCTATCAGGATTGAAAGAGGAGTACGTCAGGGATGTCTGATAGCACCGTCCATTTGTTAGGACACCACCTTTGCTTACCGGTGGGCGGTCTTTGAGGGGCTGCCTTGGTGCCAGGCGCCGCTGGGGATTGTATCCCTGCTACCGTTGGTGGGGGCCGCAGGGATATGGGGCATCTTCTCCTCGCCAGCCCCTGACTGGCACGCATGCGCGGTCGGGAAACGGCGCGAGGCTCGTGTTGCAGACCTCGCTTCCGGCTTCCGCGCATGCGCAGTCGGGTGACGGCGCGAGGCTTGCGTTGCAAGCCTCGCTTTCGCACCGGGGGCATGCTCCAGGTGGCGTTGCCTGTCTGGCCTCGCTTTCGCGACGACTTCCTCATTAGCGGTCGGGAGCCAGTCGCGTCTCAACGCGGCTTGGTTCCCGACCCACCGCTTCACTCCTGAAGTTTCTGCTCTATCAGAACCTTGTCCTTCCCTGTCAGCCTGTTCGTGCCCTTCCCCGTAGCCCACTGGGAAGGTCCTGTTCTGCCTCTCTACCTCCCTGCCTTGATCTGCCTTGTTCCTCTTGTCCCTGCCTCCCCTCTGCCCAGCTCCTTCTGCTTAGTTTCTCCCTTTTGTTTTCCTGCCTGGATCCTGTTCCCTCCTCTGTTAACCACCCAAGGGGCCCTCCGTTTTTCACTGCCTGATCCCGTCTGCTTCCTCCTGGCCAGTACCTTCCCTGGTTGGATCCCTCGTCCTTCCTGTTGCCAGCATCAGTTTTCCTCCTACTACTGCATCTGAAGCTGGACCAACTCCTACCTGCTTAAGTGGACATTTGGACGGCCTTCCCTGTCAGTGCTTGCACTGTTCTGGTGCCACATTAATCTCCAGGGAAGTGCTTTGACTGTGGCGTCAGGAGTTAGTTCCCCTTCAACCCTGTGCCAGTAGGGCGGGAGTGGAGCTGGCTTCTGGCGTTACCATTCTTCGGACCATCATCAATTGACAGCCTGGCATCTCCACAACGCGCATCCTCTGGAAGATCTGGTACGCCACGTCCCAGGGACACACATCTTGACACCATTGGAAATACAAAAGTTAATTGGTTAGCTTACGTGGATGACGTTGTAGTTCTAGATCACTCCCAGGTTGGGCTGCAGCGTCTTCTGTCTGTACTGGAGATCTTTGCTTGGAATAATAATCTATCCATCAATCTTACAAAGTCCAAGATACTAATTTTCAAACATCTGAGAAAGGTAGTTAAGTCCTATACCTGGAACTTGGACCAGCTACCCATAGAGATTGTGTCTGAATTGACTTATTTGGGAGCCTCAATCAAAACTTTCGCAACGAAAAGTAGTCTTCTTCTATCTATTGACTTAAAAATTATGAAATTGGGAGCACAAATGAAAAGAATTAAATCCAAATTCTGCAAATTCTGTATATTGCCCCTTGTTGGATTCTATATAGGAAAGGTGGCTCCTATAATTCTGTTTGGTTTGGATTATAATTCCATAGCTATGAATCTAGCATGGGATATAATAGAAGCCAAACTGTGGAATGAACCTTAGGTCTACCTGATTGTGTCCCAATAGTTTGCCTCAGATACGAACTAGGCCTTTCATCTTTAAGATCATGGATGGAGTGGAAGTGGATCTCCCTCTATAGGCTAATCTTAGATCCCCCAAAGAGCTCTTTTTATGAGGATGTGGCCCTCTCGATGCAGCATGCGAATAATGGGTTCCTGGTTAAATTTAAGTTAAATGCTCTGAGATAATGACTAGGTCTGACTGTTGTGCGGATCTCCTTGTTAGAAATCCCTTAAAAGTTAAAGAACAGATGAAACGGTGTGATTGGCTAGGCACGATAGACAATATGAAGAAGGCTAAGCGATCAGCCTCTTTCACAGTGACGGAAAAACGGCTGGCGGTCTTGCCTGCCTACTTAAAAAAAATAATCTGACCCATATATAAGAACATTTATTCTGAGATTTCGACTAAACCTACTGCCTACTCTAGAGATATTATCTACTAGAGATAAGGAAGGGGCGACTAGTGCCGTCTGTGACAAGTGTGACCACAAAAAATATCAGACAATTAAACATCTATTATCTAATTACCCTGGCACTTGGAACGTGAGGGCCCAAAGACTTAGTAGGTTTGTCCATTAAACACTGATGATTTCTTGTGCAGATTATCATCAGGCAACAAGAGCTTCCTGTCTGTAGAGGTGCTTAGAATTCTGAAGGAACTCAAACTGGTGGTAAACTGACAATTTCATGGTGAGGGGAAAAGAGATGTGATTAAGAAGCTTTTATGCAGTTTAATTTGCATCATGTAATGGATTATGTGTTTCGCTTCTTTTTTTATTTGTTGGCTCATGTTTTACTCTTTTCTCTTTTCTCTTTTAAATTTGAATGTTTTGATTGATTATTCACAAATGTGATTGGAATGTGCATATTGTCTTATTTTTACTTTTATATGTATGTCTTTGCTGAATGTGCTAAAAGCCAAAGCCAAAAAATGTGGCTACTGCACAATAAATATATATATTTTTAACGTAACCCACCTAACCATGGTTAAGCTCCTTAGGGGGTTCCCCATCAATCCATCTCCTCTCCTGTTCCGCCTTTCCTGTCCCTCTCCCCTCACCCCATAGTCCATCTCATCACCAATCCCATTATTCCACCTCCCGTCCCACTACTCTTACTGCCCTAACACTCCCCATAGTTTGTCATGTTTGAACGCTATGCCTGCAACATGCCCATTGAACACCAGAGTAAACCCTCCGCCCTTCCCCGCTTCATAAACTAGTCGATCAGACTGGCAGGTTGATCACCTTTACCAGTCAACCAGTCTTGTCGGGTCAGCAGTTGGATGGTTACCAGTTACCACAAGCACCAGCGTGAAAATCATGGAACTGTCTTCATGCATCAGACGCGACCAGCTTCCACTTGAATTGTCTTTTCTCTAGGCATAAAAATCTCAATATTCTTAGAGAAAAAAATGCTGTGTGCAAAGTATGGCTGTATTTGCTATTTTTGACTATGACACTTCTGTTTCCAATGCCTAAGGGCCTCATTACACGGTAGGCGGTGGATCAAGGTGCTATTAGCACCTTGGTCCATGCCGGTAAAATACCGGCACCGCCTTGGAGGAAAGGGGAATTACCGCCCTATTCCAAGGTTGGCGGGGCGGTAATTCCCCCTTCCCCCATTGCCATTACCCATTCCCATTTTTGCCCCATAGGGCATAATGGGAATGGGGAAGGTGCTAATTACGGTACCGCAAAAACATGCTTTTAACTTTGCCTGAAACCGTACCTATAGTTGTGTAGCTCTGCTCCTCATAGTCTACAAAAAGATAATTTGTCATCATGCTGTGCCTTCACCTAAGGTCAACCGGGCTCACTTGTAAAACAGGCTTCGGGCGTGTGTTACTGGTCCAGCAGAAATTATCCATTAAGACATTGTCACCTGTTAGGACACGCACTCATGACGCCTAGAAGAGGAGTGATAGCTCCAACGAGCTATTTCACTGACAACTATGTGCAAGTAAGAGAGACAAGGTGTTACAAAATTTGTCAAAAAGACATTTCAGTATGATTGATTAACAGGAAAACCAGGAGAGGGGAATTCTACATACGGGTACAAGTTTACAGAGGTACAGAATGGAAAATGTATAGTTTTGTTAAATATTCCAATTCACCTGTGGTGAAAATAAGCATCAATAGAAGTGGAAAAGTGAAAGGCTTTTGTGAGATACCTCATCACATGATTTTTCAACAGCATTTCTGTTGATTTAGGGCCAACTGCCATGCCAACCACCGTGAACATTTTCACAGATTCAAAATATCTTATTTTTTCTTCTTGTATTTTGTAGTTTACACTGGTCTTCCATATGAACAGGTCCGTGTGGATGTAATCTATGGCACAATGGGACTTTTTTTCTAACACATTCTATCACCCTGGAATCTGACTATGAACTATGTCACAGATGGCTGAAAGACAACTCCAACTCCCAGAGAAGGGTGTTTATTGAGTTTTGCAGGAGGGTGTTGGGGCCTAAAGAGGCTATAGGGTTGTGCCTTCAAGACACTCTGCCTGACTCGATCTCCTTCTTCTCACACCCTAATATTCCTCTCCATGTGTATGACTGCTACCATCCGCTCATTACGCTCCTTTGTAAACTCCACCCAGCTTCTCTACTCATTCGCCCTACTTGTTGCTCCTATGCTCTCGCAATATCTCTCTTTCATACTGACAACCTTCGCCCTCAAATGTTATCTCTTACTAATCCCTCTTACACACTTCTATTCCATCCTCCACACTACCAACACCTCACCACCTTCTTCTCAGTCAATCTCCTTTAACTCTCATAAGCACTTTCCTTTCATCCTCTGCACTCCCTCTAACACTCTCACTCACCTGCTTTGCACACACACATATCACATAGTACAATGTCCTCTCACAAACCAAGTGTTCATCTGTTCTTTAAATTGCTTCCACCCCCTTCCTCCTGCTGGTCTCTTGGTCCATCAACTCATCTAATCTCACTCAAACAAGCGACACCTTCCTGTTCCCTGCCACCCCTCTCATACTCACCCACTGCTCCCATTGGAATGATGGCCCTCATCAATCTGGTCCTATATTTGGAACCCAGGATGTGCTACATTCATTCGTATTTGCAATTAGAGTGCTAAACACTACTCCCTTTCTCCATGCAGGGCTGCTGTGCAGCAACAACGGTGGCCTCTGAGAATCACAGTTCAGGTTAGGGGGTTGTGTTGCAGTAATCCCCAAGGTAGGTAAAACATAGTTAGGCAAAAGCTGCTCTGTTACAAGTACATGTAGTGATAGTTTTGTTAGATCTGATGTAGTTGTTATTTTGCCATGTGTTCTGTTGCTGGGAGTGGTTCATGGCATGCCTGGCAAGCAGCTGTTCATGGCATGCCTGGTGGCTGGGCAAGCTCTCCATTCCTTTGTTCACCACATCTATCCTTCCCTGCTATTCCTGGCACTTAGATAAATGTCCATGCTGTCCTGCTGGTGGGCTTTCCATTCTTTGGCTGCCTTGTCAGGTTCTAGCAGAAAACATAGACAAACTGGCCAGCATACGGTGCTCAAGATGTATAGGGTGATACAAGTTGGTACTGTTCATATATAAACTGGCACTTGGAGAAGGGGCAGGGAACAGGCCCTCTCAACTGTCACTGTGCTCCATAGGGGTAGGACTGGCTCTGGCTTCCATCCTGGTGGTTCCCATACCCCAAGGGTGAGAGGCGTTCTTATCTACCATGATAAGGTCATTTTGCTGTCAGAATACCTACCTTGACACAAATCTCTGTGCATTGTTTTTTTTTTTTTAATTAATGGGTTGACAAGTCGGTCATCACAGAATAATGTAAAAGACACCAGGACACAGAAGGATAACCTAAATCATGTCAAAGTCAACTGCAGATGGGCCCCATCCTAGCTCAGAGGGCTTCTCCTTTACTGTAGTCATCAATGGTCTCCTGAGCATGGAATAACTGACAGATCAGAAATCACAAGACAGAGGGAGGCTCTATCTTTCCAATGTCAAGAAACCAGAAGCCTTTAATCAGAAATACAACTGCCTACAGAGCCTGGGTGGTGGATCCTAAAAACAGAGAAAACATCTGGTGCATAAAGTATACCTATACAAAAGGAAATTAAACTGAATACATTATTCCCAACGGCTACACAAAAGAAATCCACCCAATCAGCCAAAGTCTGACTTCAATTACCATTTCAGAGAAACATGGGTATTAACCCACAGGGAAGTCTGCACACTACCATCCAGAAATACTGATGTGTACCTCCCATCCAATGTGTAGTGATAATTACAAGTTGTAGTTACTTTCACAAAATCTCCAATAATTATACGTTATCCTTTGGTGGCTCCTACAGTTTTTTATTCAAATATACAGGCAGACACCAATGACCAATGTATTTCGGACCTACCTACAGAGGTCCCTTTTCAGCACGAAATCTGCATGATAAAACACACAAGAAAGTGCAAGAGTGACCTCAATTATAATCTGAAAATACCAGAAAAAGATACAATAAAATCAATGTGCGTAAACATTCAACGTTAGTGACACCTAGCCTGTAAATATATTTGAAACAGAACCACCAATAAAAAACATAAGGGCCCTCATTACGAGTTTGGCGGTAGAAATGGCGCTATTAGCTCCATGGCTGCCACCAAACCGGGCTCATTTACCGGGTTCCTGCAATGAGGAATAACCGGGTCATTCCAACATTGCAGGACCCGGTAATTCCTCCTTGCAGGAACCATTCCCCATTCCCATTTGAGCCCCCATAGGGCTTAATGGGAATGGGATGGAGGTAACAACGGGCAGATTACAACTGGCCCGTTGTTACCTCCTTCTTCCCCTCGCGGTACCCGGAAAGCACGCCTGGTTTTACCAGGCATCCGATCCGGGTCCCGCGATGGGAAGCTTGTAATCGGCGCTCCCGTAATGAAGGGGGGTGGTCCCGTACCGGCCCCCTTCATTAGGGGAGCGCCAGGGTCGTAATGAGGCCCAAGATCTATAAAACATTTTTTTTTTATTTTAAACATAGGTTAAGAACTGTGTCATGAGATATTGGGCCTCATTACGACCCAGGCATGGGACCATGGTGCTAATAGCACCATGGTCCGTGCCGGTAACTTACCGACTCCGCCATGGCGGAATGGGAAATTACCACCCCATTCCGAGGTTGGCGGGGCGGTAATTCCCCATGCCGCCATGGCCCTTCCCCATTCCCATTTTTGCCCCATAGGGCTCAATGGGAAAGGGGAAGGTGCTAAGTACGGTACCGCTAATTGCAGTACCGTACTTAGCACCAAGGTCCCTTTGCTGCACCCTACTTTAATGGCTGGTCTGTACCAGCCGATAAGGTCGGGTCCCACAAAGGGGCCTCGTAATCAGGCTCTAAGTGTTTAACGGCGCCGTAGCCTTTTACGGCACCGTTAAACACTTAGCGCCAGGGTTATAATGACCCACATTGTGTAAAAAAGCAACACATAAACTCATGAGGCATACCTGGAGAACAGAGTAAAGTACCCAATACCCAACAACCAATTGATGGGAATGTCGCTGAACAGATGGTGGTAGGAAGACCACAGCTTACTCAACGCCAACATTGTAGAACATACTAATAAGTCCTAATGAGTGATCAAGTTAAGAGAAATCCTGTCCTGATCTGCGATCCGCTTATAGCGTAGGGCTGTTCTCTTACATTGCTGCATAGAAACAAACAGAACGTGTGTTCAGGTAATGCTACAACTGTATATTAAAGACCAGTGCTGTCCTGCATCTGTTTATAACGCTCAGAGGTCATCCGTCAAGCGATTATCTATAAACATTGCAGTATTTTTTAAAGTAACTAAAACTTGAATTAGTACTATACATTGCATGCAAGGTACACAGCAGTATTGCTGTTTGGTAGTGTGCAGTCTTCACTGTGGGTTCATGCCCAGGTCTCTCTCCAATGTATTTTGAGCACCTCGTATGAAGGTCATATTGTGGGCTTGCACTTCGAAGTGTTACTTTACTTTTGTTTAAATCAAATGATATTTACTATACAGCGTGGTGCCCACCCCTGGCCACAATTCTCTAGTTTTCATACCGCACATTGGGTGACGGCACACTCATTATTTCTTTTGATGATATTGAACATATCACAGATGAAATAGCAGCCACTTTGCACTTCTCAGCATAGGAGGCAGATGCCATACTTATTTTTATTAAAGAAACAGGGCATGCGACAGAAAGTGGCGATCCTCAAAAGAGAATTAGGCAGCATGAATGCGTGATTTCAAGGAAATCAATTGGAAATTGCAAGCAGTGACCCTTGGTAGATATTATCGAGATCAGAGAATTCCCCAGGGACTCTACATACCGTTCAGACTGACATTGTGTAAAGAGAGCAAAGATTTTGTACGCAGGTGGGAACGGATTCTGAATCAGTGCTCATTGAATCTGATTTTACTAACTATCCAATAACTTTCTGGATGTATTATCAACTTAGAGAAAGAGATTTGAGACTTAAAAGCAGAACTGGTAACTTTAACTAGTGCACAGTATCTGAACATAGTCTTAGCAAATATTGATTCTAGGCTTGAATCCTACCAAATTGAATTACAACCAAAGACATTAAACAAAATTTAAAAGAGACACATTTAATTATCTCATGACAAAGTCTCTACTTGGGCAGATAAGTACACAACTAACACAAAGTTACCAGGTGCTTCACAAGTGAGTGGGCGCTTTCACAACCCTCCTGGGACCGGTCAATTGTGTTGTTGGAGCTCTTTTGTTTTTGGGAGTTCTTTGTGTCCCTCACTGGCCCTGGCGCTCTCATGTTTTTCATTCCGTTCCCTTCCCCTTCTTCCCCTGCCTTCCCTCTCGCCTCCCACCTTCCAGCCCGCCCTCATCCCCTGATTGGCTACTTGGCTTTCTGTATCTGCTTAGGTCACCGTTAGCCCCCTGCGAGCGCCACTTTCATCAGGCGCTTCACGGGTGGGCAGGCTCTTTCATGACCCTCCTAGGCCCTGTACTTGTGTTGTTGGAGCTCTTGAGTTTTTGGCAGCTCATTGTGTCCCTCACTGGGCCCAGCGCCCACATGTTTTTCTTTCTGTTCCCTTCCGCTTCTTCCCCTGCCTTCCCTCCTTCCTCCCGCCTCCCAGTCCACCCTCCTCCCCTGATTGGCTTATCTCTGGTCTTAACCGACCTTCCCTATGCAGCCCTCTGCCCGACTGCCCCTGCGGCTAAGGCCCCCAAAGCAAAAGCGGCTCCTACATATACAGCTCCTAACAGTGTCTGCAGATGTCAGCAGGGGAAGCCAGTTGCCAGCCGTCAACCAGCAGCGACTAAGTAAGGTAACCTGGCCACATAGCAGACTCTCAGATTTAGATGTAAGTATTTAAATTGTATTGTGAAGTATTTAAAATTGCATTGTGAAACCTAGGACTTTTCCCACTAAACAGGACTGTCAGATTTAGGTGCGTTTTCTCCAGTATTTAAAATAAATTGTGTAAGTATTGCCATCTGTGTTTTTGTCTTTATTGTTATTATTATTATTATTATTATTATTATTATTATTATTATTATTATTATTGTTATTATTATTATTATTTGTTATGTGCAAACAAAAATGGCCCAGAGGCATACGGGCGAAGATCGTGAAGACAGGGGTGATCCTATACAGCAGAAAAATATGTCCCTGGTTATCTGAATAGGTGAGTCTTAAGTTTATTTTTAAATTCTTTGATTGTCCCACAGTTTCTTATGTTAGATGGAAGGGCGTTTCATTTTATCGGTGCACTGGACCAAAACACTCCTTTTCTCACAAGTTCTGATGACGTTTTAGGTACCCGAAGGTTCCTGTCTCCATTTGAGCGGAGTGAGCGATTAGTTTGTTTAGTTTTTAGCCTATTAATAATGTAAGAAGGCGCATTACCGGCTAAGGCCTTAAATGTGATAGTTAAAAGTCTAAACTTCACTCTTTGTTCAATCGCTAGCCAATGCAACATCCTTCTTACCTCGGAGACATGGGCAGAGACATGGACATGCACCACCGAGGGAAGAGGGCAGGATCCCTTCCTTCCTCTCCCGAAGGAGCACCAAGCACGTGGTGCGCTCTGAGAAATTCATCAGAGTCTCACCAGCTACGAGTGTTCATCCGGCAGCACAGTAAGGATTATTGGAGAGAAATCCATATGTGCTGATTTCCCCCACAGCCCCCACTTTGGGCTACAGATGATAGCAGCTTCACAACAGTCTGCATCCAGCCAGCACGGCCTGCCTGACCGTGTCCGCTTACTCTGCCTGACTTTCCCATGCCGGGCGCATCGCGGCATGAAAACGAGGCTTGTGTCCTCGCTACTACAAATTTGAAACCATCCGCCGGCAGGCGGATTCGCCGGCGGCCATCTACTAAGGCCATACAAAGGCCCTGTTAACGCCTGTGACCACCATCTGCACCACTGAGGGAAGAGGGCAGGAGTCCTTCCTTCCTCTCCCAAAGGAGCACCAAGCATGTGGTGCGCTCTGAGAAATTCATCAGAGTCTCACCAGCTACGAGTGTTCATCCGGCAGCACAGTAAGGATTATTGGAGAGAAATCCATTTGTGCTGATTTCCCCCACAGCCCCCACCTTGGGCTACAGATGATAGCAGCTGCACAACAGTCTGCATCCAGCCAGCACGGCCTGCCTGACCGTGTCCGCTTACTCTGCCTGACTTTCCCAGGCCGGGCGCATTGCGGCATGAAAACGAGGCTCGTGTCCTCGCTACTACAAATTTGAAACCATCCGCCGGCAGGCGGATTCGCCGGCGGCCATCTACTAAGGCCATACAAAGGCCCTGTTAGCGCCTGTTCGCGCGTGGAAGGTGCGGCCTAGAGCTGACCCATTTGGATGAGCAGGAGCACCCTAGCATCGCCAAGAACTGCTGCAGGAGCAGCATCCACACCTGCAGCCAGGTAAGCTGGAGGCATATTACCTGTTGCCCACCAGCCCATATACGCTCGAATCCCCAAGTGCAAGCAATCGTTTATCAAAATGCAGATTTGCATTTAGACATGTTCTGGCCTGCTCTGTGTAAGACTTGAATTAGCGTCATCTGAATGTGCTCTGGTTAGCTTTGTGCATGATCTGAATTAGCGCTACTTTATGTTTAGCTATCTTCGGCGCGGCGCCCTTGTATCTCAGCCTAATTGTGATATCCTGATCTTAGGTGTTGCCCTACTGTATTTTTGCCAAACTGTGTCATTTGGAACTTAGGTGTTACCCTACTGCAATTTTGCCAAACTGTGTCATTTTGAATTTAGGTGTTACCCTACTGCATTTTTGCCAAACTGTGTCATTTTGAACGTAGGTGTTACCCTACTGCATTTTAGCTTGGACTTATGTGCTACCCTACTGCATTTTAGCTTGGACTTAAGTGTTACCCTACTGCATTTTGCGTTTGGTCACCTACTGACCACACTTGATTGTACTGTGTTTTTATGGTCGCATATGGACCATACTTGATTGATTTGTGTTGTGCCTTTGTGCCTCTGGTCGCCTACAGACCACATTTGACTGTATTGTTCCTTTATGGTTGCCTATAGACCACACTTGATTGATTCGTGTTGTGCCTTTGTGCCTTTGGTCACCTACAGACCACATTTGATTGTATTGTGCCTCTGGTCGCCTACAGAATACACTCGATTGTGTCGTGCCCTATGGTCGCTAATAGACCACTTTGCAACCCCTGACTACTAGCAACGCTACCCACATCATGTATTGGTGCCTAACTACTCTCATCCACCTACTGTACATTTACACTAGACGCTGGACTAGTCACCCTGACCCACATTCCAATCAAGAAACATACACCTGCACACGCATGCTAACCACTACCCGCTCTTCGTGGCCTAGCACCATGACACCTGCTAACCCGTACTTGGATGATCCAGCACTTTGGATACGCCACTTTGCCACCAGACCAACACCTAACCAACCTTGTACTACTGCTAATAGAAACATTAGATTGAACTCTAGAACCAGCCCACCTACCTCTCCATGCTCTCACCACCTTAGCATTTTAATCAGAAATTCTAGATTAAGAGTCCGACTGTGGGCCAAAAAAAACCAACTGTATACCTACAGTAGTATTAAACACTCGCACACTGACCACAACCTTGCCAATTCGGCCATTGATTCAGACAAGCCAGACCATATCCTTTTGCATGACCAACCCATACCACCAGAAAAAATTCACCAAAAAGACAAACTTATTAAAGCAGCCTTGGTGAATTCTAGGTCTCTCCCTGCCCATGCCCTCGACATCGCTGACTTTATAACTCACGAAAAGCTTGATCTCCTTGCAGTCACGGAAACCTGGCTTAATGCTGCTTCCGGTCCATCGCTGGCCCTTGCTATACCTAATGATTATGCCATTATTAGATGCGACAGAAACACCATTCAGACAAAGGGTGGTGGGCTCGCCCTCATATTCAGAAATACCTTTGACATTAAAGTCATCCAGGACACTCAAATCCCTTCTGCTGAATCCCTGCCCATTAAACTTCCTCTATCACCTAACCACACGGCAACAATGCACCTTATTTACCGACCACCAGGTCCCATTTCTTCTTTTATAGAGGACATTGCATCACTCATAACCACAGACACCAAACCCAATTCACAAACCATCCTACTTGGGAATTTTAATCTCGGTTTTAATGACCCTAAGAACACTAATGCCCATGACCTAGCCAACACCTTATCTGATTTGGGTCAACCCACATTATTCATGAGCCTACTCATATCAAAGGCAGAACACTGGATTGGCTCACTCACCTCAATTGCTCTATTGATCTCCTATCCAATGACCCATGCATTTGGTCGGATCATCATAAAATAATCTTTTCTATCAAAGCCAACACACCCCACCCGGCTCCTATCATCGCCCCTGCCACCAGCACGAGAAATAAGAAAGACATTACACCTGATAAACTCCTACCCATATTACTCCCCATCCTGAACAATATTGACTCAGATGCTGACCCTACAGTTTTAGTGGATATATACAACCAGGCTATTCTCAAAGCACTGAACACCATCGCCCCCCTGAAATTGCGGAAACCTAAACCACAGCATCACCTTAACACTTGGTTCACACCGCAGTTAAGAGAATTACGCAAAACTAAGAGAACCGCTGAGGCACATTGGAGAAAGTACCCCACAGCATCCAATACAATAAGTCTGAGCTTACCCTAGCTTCCACTAGTTACAAAGAAGCCATCCTTCTTGCTAAAAAAGACACCGAAAATAAAGGGATTACACAAGCGGAATCCAACACAAATGAACTTTTTAAGATTCTGAAAGAATTAGAATCCCCTATTGTCCCTATTGACAAATGTGTTACTGACGCACTATGGTGTAGTAATATTCAGAAGGCCTTATTAGATAAAATAGCTCGCCTACAATCTAAAATCAACGCAAAAAAATCCCTGCTACTAGCTGACCCTGACTACAAACAATTACCGAACAAATCACATACCTTTAAGTCAACCTGTAAACCTTTCAGCTTCTCACCCCTCTCAATCTGGGAAGTAGAAAACATTATCAGGAAACTTAAACCATCAAATTGCCAAGGTGATGCCTGCCCTGCCCCAATCATCAAAGCAGCCGCGCACAATCTGGCACCATTCATTACCAACCTCATCAATGCCTCCTTCAAATCCGGAGTAGTACCTGACAACCTAAAAGACGCGTGGGTCATCCCACTTCTCAAAAAACCCACCCTTGACCCAGCCAACCCGTCTAACTATAGGCTGATAACGACTGTACCTTTCTTATTAAAAATACTGGACAGAGCAGCCTATTTACAAATACAGGCCTACCTAGAATCTAACAATCTCCTGGGACTTAGGAAATCCGGCTTCCGACAGAGACACGGTACGGAAACTGCATTAATAGACCTCACTACCCAGATCCAAATCCTGAAAGACAATGGCAAACTTGCACTCCTCTTACTGCTTCACCTGTCACCAGCTTTTGATTTGGTCAACCACCAAACACTTTGTCACCACTTGAAAACTGCTGCACACTTTTCAGATGCAGCCACGGCTTGGATCAGTTCCTTCTTGGCGAACAGAACCATGAGGGTCTTCTCTCCCACTGATTCTGCTGAACCCTCATCAGTACCTTGTGGAGTCCCGCAAGGCTCGTGTGTGTCCCCGACGTTTTATAATGTATTCACAAAGCCCCTCTTTGACTATCTGGGTGTCACGTATACTAATTACGCGGACGACACCCAGATACTCATTCCTATCTCGGGTAACTATGAAGCAGACAGCAAAACCCTTAATGAAATATACTCAGTAATACAAGCATGGATGGCACATGATGGACTTTGTCTCAATGACGAAAAAACTGAGCTGATCATCCTTGGCACTCACGCCAAACTTAAAAATCTCAATTCCGCATTCAAATCGTTCACTATAGATGGTAATCTCATCCCCGTTTCAAATAATATTAAAACCCTTGGCATCTACATTGATGCCACCTTATCCTTTTCCAAACAAACTAATGCAGTAGCATCATCAGCCGCTTACACCTGCAAGCTGATCACTGCATGTAGGCCGTTCATCTCTTCACCCAATTGCATTACTCTTGCTAGAGCATTAGTCCTATCCAAAATAGACTACTGTAATGCCCTTTACCTAGGCACTAGCTACAAAAATATCAACAAACTACAAGTAATTCAAAATAATGCCATCGGGGCTGCTCTCAACATCCCTAAAAAGGCGCATATCTCTGAGACTATACGCAAGTTACATTGGCTCCCAGTAGAGCACAGAATATCCCTCAAACTTTGGCCCTCACACACAAAGCCAGGGCCAACCTTGCACCAGCCTACCTCACCAACCAACTTACATCTCACACATCATCAAGACCACTTAGAGCAGCACAAGCTAACACTATGTCCATACCGAGATTCAAACTTCATAACTCGGGTGGAGCTAGCTTCCCTGTACAAGCTTCTAAACTATGGAACACACTCCCCGCGCTTTTAAGGGCAGAACCTTCATTTCACCTTTTCAAACACAACACGAAGCGTTGGCTTCACAACACGGACTCCATGACAGCCTAGCCTCCTGATCCCAGCACGATTGACTGCTGACGGCACACTCTTGTAATTAATGTATTTATCTCAGACTATGTATGTATGTATTTGCAATACTAAGTATGTACCTATCTGTAACTGTAACGTAACCCTCGTTTACTGCACCTAATTGTAACTGTAACCAGATCTAACTTACGCGCCCGTGTGCCCCCGGGCCTGGCTGCGCTTTATAAATAAAATAAATACAAATACAAATACAAATATTTTTTTAATCCCATAAGAGCTCTTATGGAGCTGTTCTGAACTGCTTATAGTTTATTCAGTCCAGTCCTATAAGCCTTGAGCCACAGTAATCCAATTTAGAGGATACAATGGCTCTGGCAATAGGTTTGCAACCTGCTTGTGATAAGAATGTCTTATATGTGTCAAGAGACGGATGTAGTACGCAGATGATGACACAAGGTTGTTTACATGATCTGACATACTTAGTGATTGATCAAAGGTTATACCAAGGATTTTGATATTTTCCTTAACTTGAATCACATGGTTGTCAATGCAAAATGTTTGATAGTCCATTGACAATTTACCAAGCCTTTGTTTGGAACCGACCAATATCAGTTCTGTTTTTCCTGGATTCAAGGCCATGCCATTAGCATCCATCCATTTGCGGATAAAATCGTATATTTCCGCGATGGTATTAGCATCCTGATCATGGTTGCCTGAGAAGGTGATGAGGCACTGTGAGTCATAAGCATAATTAGAAAAACAAATATTATTTTCCAAGTCATCAAAGAAAGGAACTGTGAATAGATTGTATAGAATCGACGATAGTGCTGCACCTTTGGGGATTCCGTAGTTCAAAGTTATAGGGCCTGCCTGCGCTAAATTGCTACAAACTTGAATTGTTCTTGAACCTAAGAAGGATAACATCAATTTACTAGCATTAGCACTAAATTTGGCTCTTTCCTCTAGTCTGTCTATGAGGAGTTGATGGTCCACCACGTCGAAATCTGCTGAGAGGTCCAAGGACATCAGCAGCATTGTGGAGCCTTGATTTATTTTTGTCATCATATTGGATTTAAGTTCCAAAAGAGCTGTCTCTGTGCTGTAGCCTGGACGAAATCCTGATTGTCCATTATGAAGAATGGAATGTTAGTTAATTAATTCTGCCAATTGATTGTAGACCACTCTGTCCATCATTTTTAGAGAAATTGAGAGTTTGTTATGTGCCGATAATTATTTGCCTCACCCGAGTCAAGGTCGGCTTTCTTTAGGAGAGGACTGATCCATGATACTTTTATCCTACTAGGAACTACTCAATTTCTAAAAGAGGTATTCATGATTTTTGTGAGGGAGCCAATGAGTAATTCTGAGCACGCTCTATATGAGACAGCTGGAAATTGGTCTCCCTTACAAGATGGTGGTTTTAGTTTTAGAAAGCATGATCCTGATGTCGTCCTCTGATATATTCTTTAATTTGAAGTCCGGGACACTTCTTGATTTTTCGTTGGTGGTTCTGTCCATGTCTATGACTTTCGTGGAATCTACATCTTTTTTAGCAAAGCATTAATCTAGCGAACCTTTCTACCATTATCTGAGATCCTGTCGTCTTGTTCAGTTGTCTGATATTGTCTCGCCTGCTTGCGCCCCTCCTTGTGTCCTCCCTTAGTGTTTGCCTCCTTTTTTTTTCTCTCCTCTCCCTACCTACTCTATGGTGCTCTCTGTTTCTCATATCTTTTCTAACTGCTTCTCTATTGACTATCCTGCTCTCCTCACTAAATCTGGTAGGAAGAAGTTTAAAAAGGACATCCTGTTCTCCAACCAAGGCATCCCTATCGCTGACACCTATACCAGTGCGTCCTGCAGGCAAACCCTCACCAACATCCTTTTTGTCGTTCCCTCGCCAGACCTATGGACTCTTCATATGGTCTCTGTGCTTTCTTCTTTCTCTTTCTCTCCCATTAATGGTGGCACACGGTGGGAGGCCCTCTTGGCCCCCTTCCAATCCTCTAATGTCATCATTAATGTTTAACTGAATGGTACCATCCTTGTCCAAGGCCCTGAGGCCAACCTTCTTCTCTTTGATAGATGCTTCCCACGCCTCTTCAATTTCCTTTCCTCTCCTGCTGTCCCCTCTCTTCCCCCGCAGCTTTCTTGCTACCCCCTGCTGTCTCCTCCTTGGCTATCTTGCCCTCTCCTCCTTCCTCTTCTGCCCCCCCTCAGGCTTTTCTACACCTCCACAGGGTGTACCTCTAACTTTTACCCCTCCCCGGGAGTCTTTCAAGGACAACAAACTTCTCCATATTGCAACTCTCAACTCTCGCTCTGCTGTCAAACACTCCCCTGACATCTGCCATCTCCTGTAAAAACTTGACCTCAATGTCCTTAGACATGGTTTATGGCCCGCTCTGTCACAAGCTTTGACACTCTCCTCCCAGATGGTTACAAGATCCTCTGCGTGACCAGATCCAATTGCCTCTGTCATTCCTATGCAGGCCTACTCCTCTTTTGAATGCCTTGTCTGCAGGCTCTCTCTCTCCCCAGGCCATTCCCTAACTGTGGCTACCATCTATCGGCCACCTGGTCATATCTCCTCCTTCCTCTCTAAGTGGGCTGACCTCTCCACTTCGCTCCTGGGCTCATCCACTCAACTCCTCCTTCTTGAAGACTTTAACATCCACCTGGATGCTTCCTGTCCTTCCTCTGGACTCTTTCACGACCTCTGCAACTCTCTCTCACTCTCTATTCTCCCCTCTGGCCTGACTCACTCTGAATGGCACACTCTGGATGTTCTGATCTCTTCAGACCTTCCCCTTTCTACCCATCTCACCACGTTTTTCTCCTGGAGTGATCACTTTCTCATTTGCTCCCAAATAACCCTCTCAACCCCCCCAAGGCCAAGCCATCTCCAGCACTGCCACCCAGCTTAATGGTTATCCGACCCCTGAAGCGTGTGTCAATAGAGGCTTTTGCCAACAATTTCTTACCCCTTCTTCCCCTTTGGCTGACTCACACCCTGACACAGCCCTTTCCATGCTCCACTCAGCTATAGTTGATACTCTTGGTGTTCTTGCCCCTGTCATGAGGATCCGCTTAAAGTCCAAAGCCAAGTGCAACTCCTGGTACAACTCAGAGCTTGTCACCCGCAAACACGAGTACAGGGTGGCTGAGAGGAAAACGCATGCTTCCAGTACATCCTCTGACAAACTGGCCTGCCGCCTGCTCCCAAGGCATTACCGACACTCTGTCCGCACCAAGAACAGACCTCAAATCCAGGCCTGTGTCTCCATGGCATCTAACAACTCAGCCAAACTCTTTCTTTAAAATCTTCAAGGAACTGGCCAATCCTGCTGCCGTCTCTACCTCTCATGTCCCCTCCCAGGCCCTCTGCACGGCTCTAGCTTCTCATTTCATCTCTAAAACACAAGCCATCCTGTCCTCTCTCTCATCCTCTCTCCATCCTCCCTCTATTCCCTGCTCTTCCTCTGTCCCTTCTTCAGCCACCTCTCCTCCCTTCTTCTCTGCCTTTCCCCTGTTCTCCACTGACAATGTTTCTAGACAAGTGCAATCTATGAAAGTCTCATCAAAGCAGGTTCACCCCTGTTCCTCCAACACCATCAAGGACAACATTGACACCCTGGCTCCTGCTCTGGCTGACTTCTGCAACCTCTCCTTTGCCACTGGAGTCTTCCCTTCACCCCTGAAGCACTCCCTTGTGCACCGTCTTCTTAAGAAACCCTCTGCTGACCCATCCATCCTGACTAACTTCCACCCAAATTCCATCACTCCTTTCTTGGGCAAACTCCTGGAAAAGATGGCCACCTCCCAGATTAATCTCCCCACTGAATATGTTGGTTGTCTCCACGACCATCAGTCTGGCTTCCGAGCTGCCAACTGCTTTCCTGAACATCCGCGAAGACCTGCTCTCCAACCTCGATTCCAACACAACTGTTATGCTCACCTGGTCTCTGCGTAGGTGTTTGGGTATGGATGAAGCCCTCCCAGGAGTTAGATCACCCCTGTCCTTTCTTTCCCTCTGCGGATAAGATATGAGTGGCGGTAATTGGTGACACTGCTCCAACGTGGATATGAGAAATAGTGAGTGCACTGATCAGTGATTATTGAGCCACTCAAACCCTTCTACCCAAGGTGCGATTTTTGTGTCCATGTACCGGGCCATAGGGCTCACCTGTTAATTATAGATTGTAAGCTCTCCGTCCTGCTGCTACTGGCAGGGGCACTTGTTGATGGGATCTAGTTCCTTCAATGATCCCTGGTAAGTAACAGTCCAGTCCAGCTGCGACTATACTTCTCCTCTTGTCTCTTTCCCTTTCCGTTTTCTCTTTGCCTCTTCTCATTTTCTGTCTTGGTATTATTGCTCTCAATATTGCTGTTGATTCCTGAATAAAGTTTTCTCTCCTGTTTTCTTCCCAATAGATGGAAATGTGGTTCAAAAGCAGCTGTGGGGGCGCAGAACTGGGCCAGGAAGAAGATGGTTGAAACCGCATTGTCCGACAACAGGTGAGTGATGGTTTGAGGCAAAGCGCGAGGTTCGGTGGTAGCATGACCTAAAACTTAATGGGGGTCATTACAGGTGAGGCAGTAAGGGGTTAATGGCGCCCGTAAAGGTGCCGGAGCTGTCAACCCCTTACTGCCTCATAACGAGTCTGCTTGTGGGTACCTGCTAAGGACGCCTGGTTTTACCAGGCGCCCTTAGCGGGTCCCATGAGCAGACCATGGTGCTAACAAAGGGCTCGTTAATAACGGGCCCGTTGTTAGCACCCTCCCCATTGAGCCCTATGGGGGCTCGAATGGGAATGGGGAAGGGTTCCTCGAATGAGGAATTACCGGGCCCTCCAAGGTCAGAATGGCCCGGTAATTCCTCATTCGAGGAACCCGGACCCAGTACCCGGTAAGGGGGTAGCCATGCCGCTAATAGCAGCATGGCTACCTCCAAACTTGTAATGACCCCCAATGTCCTTTAAGTGTCTAACCTTGCCTTTCGTTTTTACTTGCAGGTTCTGCTGTCGCTGGCAAAGCATATAGTGTTGCGGTGCCAAGATGAAGATTTCAGCGTCCCAGAAGATTTGAAATTGAGCTGCGGTGCCAGGATGAAGATGTCAGAGTTCCGGAAGCTTTGAAGATGAACTGCAGTGTGAAGAAGAAGATATCAGCATTCCGGAAGCTTTGGAGAAGAATGTCAGGATCAACGAAGACGCGCACAGGTGAGAGCAGGTTCCACAGTTGGTACGTATGAAAGCTGGAAGCAGGATTTCCAAAGGTAAATTTAATCCCAGGCGATGGTGAGCGTTACGCTGCATGGAAGTGCAGAATAACGCAAAGTGTCTGCCTCAGGGATCGGAGCATCTTAAATAGCTGTAATTGTGGGCACGCCCCCTAGGCCTGGTTTGCCTGCCACACCCTGCAACCCCCAGAGAGTCAGCACGTGCAAGGCTACCCAATAGCAGCAGCAGCCCCACCCAAGAGTACATGTGGGGCTCCTTTAGTGATGAAAGTTCCCATGTTAAATGCACCTTGCACCCAAATGAGGTGTTATGTCCCAAAATAAAAGCATTCTTGTCCCAAATAAATGTTCTTGATTATTGTTATTCATGAGCCTGGCACCAAAGGCGCCAGAACTGTGTCCATACGAGGCCTCTGTTTATGTGGCCCTTGAATGTTTACGTCCTTGGCCCGATAACCATGACAACCTCCTGTGTCCTCATCTTATTTGATCTCTCTTCTGCCTTTGACATGGTCAACCATGTCATCCTGCTTAACCGTCTCTGTGATAACCTGGGCATCACCAATCAGGCGCTGGCTTCGCTGACTTCTTTCCTCTCTGATCGACCTTCCCAGGTCCAACGTGGGTGCTTCCTCTCCTCTATCTATATCTATACCTGTGGTCTTCCCCAGGGGTCTATACTCTCGCCCTGGCTGTTCAACTAATACCTGGCACTTCTTTCCCACTGCATCGCCGCTCTCTGACCCAACTTTCAGTGCTATGTGGATGACACTCAGCTCATTTTAAGGCTCCCTTAGGTCACCTCTTCTCCTTCTCTCATCTCTGACTGTCTGTCTGCTATCCAGTAGTGGTGTGCCACCAATGATCTCTGCCTTAATGCCAGTAGCACTGACATTCTCCTCATTGGCACACCAGCTCCCTCCTTTCCTGTCACTCTCTGGCCGGCCTCTATTGGCCCTCTCTCTGCTCCCACCTGTGAGGCTACAAACCTCGGGGTCCTCTACGACTCCACACTCTCCTTCTCTCCTCACATCTCTGGCGTCTCTAAGAAGTCACACTACCACCTGCACTTCCTCAGAGGTATTCTTCCTTTCTTCTCCTTCCCCCAGAAGCTCACTGTCTCCAGAGGTCTGGTTCTCTCTAGGCTGGACTACTGCAACAGCCTCTTTCTAAATCTGCCTGTCTCACTCTCCGCCCTCTGCAACTCATCCAGAACAGGACTGCAAGACTTGTCCTTGGCCTCAAGCCCAAGAATTGTATCTCTCCAGGACTGAAATATCTCCACTGCTCCCAGTGGCTGTGAGGATTAAGTTCAAAAACCCTTTCCATTGTCCACAAGGCCTTCTGGGGCCTGGGGCCTCAATACCTTCTACTTTCTCTTCCGAAATATCTTCCTTCTTGAGCTCTTTGCTCATCTGCATCCAACTCCCTCAGGGTCAGTCGCTTCTCCAAGCAACGAGTTGGGGGTATAGCTCTTTCTTCGGCTGGGGCCTCCCTCTGGAGCAGCCTCCCCACCTCTCTGAGAACATCTCCAGCTCTGGAAGCACAGCAAGACCTTCCCCTTTGCATCTGCTTTCTCTCCACCTCCCCACTGCTGATGCTCCTGGCTGAAACTGAAACTGCACTGGTCAACTGGCTACCCTCTGTTCTCTGGCCTAGGTCCCCTCCCCGCCAGTTGCACACCTGCACTACCCCCTCTGGCAACCCTTGCACTCTGGGGCTGCATCTGCATCCCTACAGCCCCCTACCGGCACTGACACCTGATGTATGCCCTTACCCTTGCACCCGCCACCAGCTGGCCATACTTCTTATTTATTATTCATATTTATTGTTTTTATTTATTTACTGTTTATCCTATGTACTGCACTTCCACCTGCCCCTTCCCCCTCACACTTTTCCCTTCCTCCCTCCCCTGCACTTGTGCAAATTCAATGTCACCTGGCCTAGTAAAATCGCTGCCTCTGTCTTCCCTCTGTTCCCTCCCTTGCCTCGTTGTGCCTTGAAACCATTGTGTATAGGCACGCTATGAATGCCATTCATATCATATCAAACATTTCAAAAGGCAATAGTTCTTCAGAGCTAGGAGTTCAGATTTAGAGCATATTCCAACTACCATGTCAGGTGACCAAATGGACAGAGAAGACAGCATACAAGACTCCCCAACAACTTCCCGTGCACCAGGTTACCTATTCTTCCAAAACCTTTTTTAGACAGAGGCCAAAGAGTCACAGAACACAGAGGGGCAGAAGGAGGACAATGGCATCAATCAGTCTAGTAGAGTGTTACATCAGAAAGAGATAGCTACACTACAGAAGGGTCTAAACTCTGTACCTACATTCAACACCAATTTTTTCAATATTAAAATTGATCTTTACAAATTTGTACGCAAGCTGAAACTTAAAGTCTTCTTTGCAGAATGATCTCCTCAGTATATGTCTTCTGAAGACAAGGAATAAAATAGGGAATTTAAACCCCAGAGTACTTGTGTAACCCCTATCACAGTACCACCAGTAGATACTTTTCAGATCATGGTACTTAAATATATTAATAAACTTTCTTTCTGTTAACTGAAATATTCTAATCTATACCAGCTCAAATCCTTATATTCAGATGTGAGCATTGCAATTCACCCAGCCAACAAGGGCAGATCATTAGTAATTCAGGACACTATGCACTACAATAAGGAATGTTACTGTCAGCTTGGTGAAAGCATGGCATACTCTCCCCTAGGTGAAGATCCTATCCTAGACATTCAAAATAATGACTGTATTTTGAAACTTGCATTAGACATGGGTTGAATTACTGTGAAAATCAAACAAGATTTGACAGTACAACATCCCAGTCATCCAACTTTCTATTTATTACCGAAAGTACACACACATCCTACTCATCCTCCAGGGAGACCTATAGTTGTGGCTATTACCAGCAACCTACATTCCATAGGTACATACATAGACTGCTTTCTTCAGTCATTAAGAGACCTGAGACCTATATTAAGGACAGCACCCATTTTTTAACTGCTTGAGGCTGAGCAATTGGATGAGGAAGATCTGTTTTGTACTGTGGATGTTGATAGTTTGTACACTAACATACCCCGTGATTGAGATAAAGAACATTTGATTCAAGGATCAACATTACTTGCAAACATATCGAACAGACATGGGAGCCAAATAGGCTCAATCACATGCTAATTGTTTCATGTGCAGGTTTGAGACTTTACCCATAATTTATCATCCGGGATGACATACATAATAGACATTTTGGGGCAGATACATTGATGATATTTTTGCAATTCAGCATGACCCTTTAACTGCACTAGACAAATTGCTAGTTTACCTTAATGCTATTCATCCACACATTCAGTTCAGTGCAGATGTTGGCAAACCTCATGTACACCTTTTGTAGGTTAAAGTCCTAGTAAGTCCTAGTAAAAGATGGCAAACTATCTACCACATTATTCACCAAGGAAATGGAACAGAATAATTTACTTTGTTGTTTAAGTTTCCATCCTCTAAACACATATTGAGGAGTCTCCTTTATGACCAACCTTTTGGGTAAAAAAGAATGGTAAGTATATTTGAGCAATGTTGGGATGAATTTACTAAACTTTGTATTAAGTTCACAAACAGATGTTACCATGAGCATGAGCTTCAAGCAGCGACAGAGAAAACTGCTAGGAGAACAATAGTGTCACTGCTTCATGATCAGGTTAGCAAGGCAACACAATCCTTAGTGCATGTCTCCACTTACTTGCTACAAGTAATACGATTAAGAATGGTATAACCAAACATGAGAACATATTAGAGACCAATGACAGGAACAGACAGCCCTCTGGTGTTTGCCTACAAATGTAGCAAGAACTTGTGGGATTTACTAGTGAGTATTGATAGTTATACTAGACAAATTCATGCACCCACTTGGGTTGGAACATACCCCTTTTTTAACTGTGGGAAATGTAAAAGTATTATCAAGGGGCTGTACACATTTCACCCCAGGACAGGTGAAAGGATAATTTTGAAAAACGTTACTACTTGTGAGTCTGACTATCTGGTTTACTGCATACAGTGTCCATGTCGTTTGTAGTATGTGGGACAGACAGCGAAAAAAGCAAGAATCTGATGAAATGAACAAAGATCCTGTGTGAGGAATGGCAACATAAACTTGTCAGTGGCATGTAATTACAAGGAATTTGGACACTGCTGTACAGATGAGGTGCCAGTTCTTGGAAGTTATTAACAAGAAGATTTATATAGGGGACATCCAGAAGCAATTTCTTAGGTTAGCACATATATTGCACTTAGACAAATGTGGGTAGGGTTTTTAAGGAGCTTGTGTGCTAATAATGTCGACATATACTAATAGTGCAGCACATGCTATGTACTCTGCACTGTAATAATTGGGTTACTAACATGAATTACTAACATGGATTACTAACAAAGGGGTGGCTGTAGCATCAGGAACTGAAATGGGGGTGATTTTGAACAACACAGCTGATGTAGGGGTTAGATTTGTGGAATGCAGGCCTTAACATAGTAACATTGTGGCAGGTGCATGAACACATATGCTGGCTGTGGCTTTCCAGTTCAGAGAATAAAGCGACGAGTGAAAGCTGCATTTGCAGGCAAGATTCAGAGCTTGTGCTGTGAGGTTGGAAAAAGGATCCTTGAAGATAAATACCCATTGTTCTGAGCGGAAAATGGAAGAATGTAATATGTTAAATTATCGGGTAATATGCCGTATTCTGGCCAAAGGTGACTTAAACAATTACAAGAGATGGGTGCAAGAAGGGTTGCTAGATTCTCAAAAGCTCTGTTGCATGTTGAGGTTAAAATAGACACTAGAAAGAGGCTGGAATTTGATGGTGCAAGCAGCTGATTTCATCAGATAGGTGATTAGAAATGTTGAGAATCTATGTGTGATATCGGAGAAAGTGAAGGTTCTGGAGAAGGGTTTATAATGGACGGTCAGCTGGAAGGAGAGGCTTTTTGCCTTGGATTTCGCTGCATGGCTTTTGGGCCTCAGTTTTTTCATATGGTCTGTGCAGCTTTTTCTGGCTGAGTTTTGACAGCATTTGCGGCTTGTCTTTGGCTGGCTGCAACTTCAATACTGGGCTGAGATTTAACAAACTCTGATTTCTAGTAAGGTCTGGGGTCTTGGTTTCCGAATACTAAAAGAGATCTGTGACTTACCAGAAAGCAGTTGCAAGTCTCTGGTTGCATTGAGTGAGAAAGCTTGGCCAGTCCATTCTGCTCTGAGCACAATTGAAGGCCTTGAAAGCTGCTGGGAGCCATCTTTGAGATGATATCTGTTCACAGCTGGCAGTGAGAGAGCATGATACTAGGTGTGCGATTCTGCAAAAAATACTGTCCCAAGGATTCCATATGCAGGAAGGTCGGGGCAGCTGTCTAGTGGAGCTCAGACTGCAGACATGCCACAAGGGCTGGGTTCACCAAAGTCTCAAGTGAAGTGGAGTGAGTATTAATAGTGACAGGATTAGCTGGGACTCTGTTGCAGGGGTGATTTGGCTAAGTCAAATGTACCCAAAAGGCATACCTCCATTGATTCCTAAGGTACCCCAGGATAAAGGTCGTTACCTGGATCAAAATTGGTTATGGGGATGTTCTGCTATGCAGGAGTGTCCATTATATTCAATCTAATACTAACCTGACTTTAGCTAAGGACAAGGGGTAAATGAGGTTTCAAGCTGTATCTATAATGCATTTGCCTTTAGTCAAAGTGTCATATATGGCATCTCCTAATCTCTTCCCTAACTTAATAATAAGTGGGGGTGGGCACAACTAAGGCTGTTTTATACTAATTATAAAAGAATGTCAGCAAGGGTTTCTCAGAACAAACAGAAATTCCATGTGTTTTGAAATGTGATTCATGTTCTACCATTCACCAGTGTTCATTTTTGACATATATTGTTTTCTCGCCTATAATGAATACCTATGACAGTGTTTGGTATTTTTTTAACAGATCTAAAAGTTTTCAGATAAAAGAGTAACACAATGAGCATGTGTGGCGGTTTATTATTGTGTGGCATGTTCAATTTATGGTATACAGTGTTATAAATATCTGGCTATTGGTGTCTAGCCTAGCCTGGGGGAAAAGGAAAAGGGCAGGGAATATTTCTAAGAGGTTTAGCATATGTGTTGCACCGCAAGAACTGTGAAGGCTGGCACTGGTGTTGCACATAGAAGTAATTGTTCGGGTTAGCACCTTCATTGTACTTAGAAGGATTTGGCTAGGTTGGCTCTTGTATTGCACTGGAAGAGCTATGAAGGCTGGCACATGCATTGCAGATGAAGAACTGTGAAGGCGGACACTTTTACTGCTCTAGAAGAACTTGTGAATGTCAGCACATGTACTGTATTCAGAAGAAACTTTGTAAGTTTAGCACGTGGATTACACATGAAGAACTGTGAAGACTGGTACATTTATTGCACTTGAAGAATTGTGTAGGTTAGCTCATATATCGCGACTTGAAGAACTGTGTTGGTTAAATGGATCAGTGAGTGGGCAGTATGTTGCACTTAGATGCACCTGAGAGTGGGCATTGTATGTTGCACCTTCAATTGTTAGACCCCCCTTTATGTTCGAAGATATATGTTGGTAACTCTTCCATTGCACTTAATGATCAATAAGTTAGCCATTTTAACACACAGCAGATATATGCAGGAATCCTTGATATTGCATTTGGTAGTGGCCTGATGGTAGCCTTTATAGAACTCGGAAGATAATTAGTAAGACTATAAAGGTAGGCTGTGTATTGTGTTTAGTGAGTCCCATTAATCTAGATCTTATAGTAGCCTGCCTGTCACCCCTCGAAGATGTACTAGGGAAGCCAGTCTTTTGCGCTTAGAAGACTGGAGGGTAGCCTGTCCATAGTGCCTAGAAGTGTATATGAGGGTAGCTTGTTTTCTCCCTGAGATGATTGGATCAGACAACAAACATAAAGCTCCATCTTAGATCTATGTACGCGTAAACGCACCACTTCAGTGGACATCTGCCGCAGGCATGGATTATCATCCACACACATTAGAATTCAACAGTGGCCTACTTAAACCAGACTTGCCTCAACACCTCTGCCATTAGAAATCAGCAACAACCTATGACAAAATATGGTCTAGCTGGACAGATAATGAGTCTCTTGCACTCGTGCACCCTCATGACCTCCCTCGATACCCATCCGCATGCCTGACCTCTTGTGTTGCTTAATGGCACGTAGCCAGCCCACCTAATTTCTTTTCTTGGCCAAATGCACACACACTTTCAAAGCCTTTTGCGAATTGCACCATTCCTGGCCTTTGGTCCCTGGGGGCGTTCCCACCACAAGCACATGGAGACCATAACAATGGGAAAATGTGCTATATGTATTATGACTACAGTACAAAATAATATGTAACAAACCAGGTAGTTATGCCCCAATTTACAACCTCAAATACAAGTGCCAATCATATATTTTTTACACAAAAAGTGCATCTAAGGTTTACATGAATTAAATGAATCACACAACTCATTATGAATGAAAAACTGAAAACATTTTCATTGTGTATAAAAAAATAGCCATATAGAATCAGGCCAATCCCTCACATCACAAACTTTTATACATGTGATTTGAATACAGCAAAGCAAATATTCAGACGTTATACAAAAATACAAAAATACAGAACAAATCTGATGCGTATTGTGTCCAGACTTTACAATACTGGTTGCTCAAACAACTTGATAATCTATACAGTTCTAAGGCCCACACATCAATACAGTACAATACAAAACAATAAAAGATTTTGACAGAGAGAAGCATGTTGGATACATCGGCTAGATTCTCTCGGACCAGAAGGAATGAACGACAAACTGAAACTACATTGCTTTCTCTGAAATGTGTCAAATGCTATATATAATGTCCGAGCCTGGTCACGGTGCCACAGCCGTACTATGGCTGACATATTCCCTGCTGTGATATGTTGGACCATTGCTCTGCTGAATTGACTTTTTGTGTAAATTGTTCTAGCAGTAGTACATTTCTTTGAGAATGTTTTTTCCGGTGTAACCTATAAGTGGTAGTACTAATATATTGTTTATCTCGGTATCGGATTGGACAATGAATGAATATTATGCATATTCCTACAGACAGAATGTGCACATATAGCTTAAAGTTTCCATATGTTTATGAGAATATGGTATTATGATTTTGTTTATTTTAATCTCCATCTAACTTAAGGAAAGACGATATGTTGCTGTTTGCATTGTATCGATGGTCATTACTTAGTGGCATCGTCTGGTCACTCTGATCAAATATGCCAACCGCTGGCCTCCTCCTTCTTCCATAGATCGTTTCCTTACTTGTCCGAACGTTGATGATCAAACTGTCATGACATCAGGATGCTATGTGCTCATTTTACTATGTATGACGCATGACGCATAACCTGTGAGCGTTATAAACAGATGTGGGGCAGTACTAGTCTTCAGTATCCAGAAGCATTTCCGGCACGCCTGTTCTGCGTGTTTCTATGCAGCAATCTAAGAGAACAACCATATGCTATTAGCCGATTGCATATCAGGACAGTATTTCTCTTAACTTGGTTGTTCATTGGGACTTATTTGTATGTTTTATAGAGTTGGTGCTGAGTAATCTGTGACGTCTTCGGGCCACCATCTGTTCAGTGACTTTTTCAGCAATTGGTTGTTGGGTATTTGGTATTTTACATGGTTCTCGAGGTATGCCTCACACAACTATGCAAAACTCTGTGTCGTTTATTTACATAATATCTCATGACCTGGTTAACTCTTAACCTGGTTCTGTTTTACATATATTCACAGGCTAGGTACGGTGGCGTGTGGCACAAACCAAAAAAGGGATGGGTAGAAGGTTTCTAATGAATCTGAACCACTGGCATTGCTCTGTGCAACCTTTCACAACACAGTATTTTGACCCGTCTGCGCCATTACAAAAGTGGTCCAGCCATGTGCAATTCAGTCAGGCACTGCAACCTATGGGAGCAGCCCTGCCCTAACTGCTAGGCCAGGTCCCCTCTGCACAGAAACAGAAGAAACCCTTTGACATGTTTCTGCCTTGTTGGGCCTGCTCAGTGAGGTGCAGCTTGGTTCCTAATAGCGCAGCGAGCAAGAGACCCATGTCTGGGCATACCCTATCTCACATAAGGAGACAAACTGAAACTAAAAAAATGATGGGTGGAAGGTTTCGAATTAATCTGAACCACTAGCATTTGTGAAAGTAACTAACACTTATACTTAGCACTATACATTGAATGGGACCTACACAGCAGTATTGCTGGATGGTAGTATGTAGCCTTAAGTGTGGGTTTATACCCAGGCCTCTCTCCACTGTATTGTGAACTGCGGAGGTGTAATTGTGGGCTAGCACCTCAGAGCGTTACTTTGCTTTTGGAAAATAATTGTTTAAAACGAGTTATATTTACTATACAGATTGGTGCCCACCCACCCCTGTCCACAATTCTATACAATTACCATTTGCTCATCTTCTGTGGTGTATAATTGTACCATAACAGAAACAATGGGGTGTTGCAACAATAATGCTTCCTAAAACCCCAAAATATTGGACATGTCAGCCTCTGGGAACACTTTGCCACAGATAAAAATATATGCTGGCAGATTTTTCAGGAGTGAATCAACATTTCTAAATAAACCCCTTCACTGGATCATATTTTCAAATAGGATTGAACATATTCGAGATAACAGGAGGACATTTGAATAAGATTTAATAAAACCTAGAACCTGCAAGAAAAGATGTGCCCAAAGCAGTGCTGGGTCTGCTCAAACAGCTTTTTGTCACCATCAGTTAAATGGCCAAGTCGAATACGACCAGATGAAAGCCATACCAACACCAGTCTGTCTCAAAATAATCTGTTAGCGCTTTGTTAAACCACAGATAGGTAACAGCATGAAGCAGTGTACTCTTAAATTGACACACTCGATTACACAAGGTACACAAAACACCAGCAAGCCTTCTAGCCCAACCTACCTAAACATTCTAGGGTTGCCAAATGTATTATTCCATCCGGTTAGCAATTTAGATACATAGAAAAACAAAAAAAAACAAATGCATAGGTGGTATCAGGCCAACAATGTATATGGCTATTTGCACTGCTCAATTATAGTACTGGATATTAGGCAGAGAGAAACTGTCAGCAAACTGTTCATGGTGAAGCTTTAGCACTCTTCCATGAGGCTTCATTTTGACACAAATCTGAGATTATTCTATTTAAACCAGTTGAATGACTTCATGCAAATTGAAAGGAAGAGGTAAAAACATAAACATACAAATATGAGTAGTATAGCCATAGATATCAAATAAATTAGACGTTTTAAATATACAAGGAGAAAAATCCAGCATTGGAGAGTTGCCAGTATATCAAAGAGCAGTCTATTTAAGTTAGATGACACTGTTCTAGAAGGATATGGATATAGCTTAAAGTCTAGGAGCCTGATTCATGGAAAAGTGGGCATAGATCCCACAAAGCGCTGTATGCTGAGAACGAAATTCTGCGCCCCGCCGCGCATAACATAATCCACACGCCACCCATATTCATGGAATTGTCCACACAAGGTAATCCCATGTGCAAGTTGCGGCCAGGACACCCATGACACGCCCCTGCGCAGGGCCATTCCAGCCATGGAAACAGACCTTAGCGCACTCCTAGTGTGTGTAGCAATGCACCCCTGAAAACTAGCCTGCGTACCCCCCAACCAGTCCAGCATCCCGGTGGGAGTGCATGGGGTCCACCGTAACTATTCTCAGCACCCCTTCAACATGTGTACCACACATCAGAAAAATAATCATTTTCCTGAACACATGTGTTTGTACAACCGTTCCTGCACCCCACTACACTACTTACGATCGCCTGCAAATGTGATCAAAACCCTGACTGAATGCATGCAACCCAAAATCTGATGCCCGATCTTACCTATGCGTGGAGATTCCTATGTGCAATTTTCTGTGCCCAGCCTTCGGGTGACGGATAATTTGAGTGCATTGGGGGTCATTCCGAGTAGGGCGGTAAGTGTTAACGGTCACCGGTAACGAGACCGGTGCCGTTAAACCCTTACCGCCCTATCACGAGTTCCCTTTGCGGGTTGGTACTTAACGCCTGCTTTTAGCAGGCGTTAAAAAACGAACCCGCAAAGTGACTTTGAAGGTAATTACGGTACCGTAATTTACGGTACGGTAATTATCTCCTTCCCCATTCCCATTGAGCCCTATGGGGGCAAAAATGGGAATGGGGAAGGGCCCTGGTGAATGGGGAATTACCGGTCCCTCCAACCTTGGAATGGACCGGTAATTACTCCATTCACCAGGCCGGATTTGGGACGGGTTGGGAGGCAACCATGGATCTAATAGCTCCATGGTTGCCTCCAAATTCGGAATGAGGGCCATTGTGTGGCCAATACCTTGATGAGAGGTTGCACGGACGGATCCATGAATGCGCTCAGTTATACACATGTGTGGGCGTGTGATGTACTGCCTGTGGGCCGTTCCTCATATTGCCCACATTTTCCCTTGTTTTTCCCCATTTTGCATGTTCCGGCCCCAACTCCAGCCTATGCGCAGGCCATGGCCACTCTCTGCAAGATGTCTCGTGCAAGGCAATCGGCCACTCGCAGAGACCTGCTGAGCCTTTGCAAAGTCCCTGCACAGTACGAAAAAGTCCTGTGCAGACGATTCTATGAATCGTAAAACTGAGTTGCGCCCACAGTTTGGCGTGCAATGTCCTGGTTTACTTCGCAAATTATTCCATGATCAGGGACTAACTAGATGGTCTACTGCACTACGTGTCCAGGTGATCCTGCAGGCCATTCGGTTGTCCAGCTGGAGTTTGTGTATGATTTTCTATTAGGGAACGGGGTTGCTTTCAGTTTCTCAAGGAATGTGCCCAGTTTGGTCTCGTTACAGGAGTCTTAATGAAGTTGCTAGAGCTTCATAGATTTTTGTAGCTGTGCTGCCTGGGTAAACATGCTGAAATGGATGATCTGCTGGGCCGCCTATGGTAGGAACACTTGAGAGAAGTCTCTGCTTAAGAATAGAGCACCGTGGAGGAAGCTAGGATGAACACATGTTGGGTAGCATCTTGATGAAAAACACAGTGTGGGGATATATAAAGGCAAAGTACAGCATGGCAGCCTAGATACAATGAACAGTGAATGCAGAATATAGTGGGGGGATGCATGGTGGTAACGGAGTGTGGGGGCGATACCTGGATGAAGAATCACCTAGAACCAATGGGAAACAATATTGTTACATATAGATATCACCATCTTTGGACATTTAGATGCAACAACATTGTTGGGGGTTTCACAATATTGTTGTGGGTTTTACAAATTGTGTGGGTCAAAATACAAGAGGGGTGCACATATATGCAAAATGCATCAGGGGGTCACCTTGATGCAAAATATAGTGCTTTCCAAACATAGTGTGTGATCTCCTCGAGAGGCTAGATGCAAGAATCTGAGGGATCACCTATTGTCCAAATACAGTGCAGGGTTTCACATAGAGGCAGAATGAAGTGTGTGGGTAACCTAAATGTAAAATACTGTAGGGCATTGCCTAATGTCAACATACATTGGGTGGGGGGTGGATTACCGGTATCAGGTAATAATATTGCGGCAAAAATGTTGCGGTAAAAAAATATCACGGCAAAAATGCCGTTGTTTGACCCGGAAAAAGTGTGCCCCATTATACCATTTACAGGGAGTGGAGGTTGCGGGGGTGTCCCCCGCTCCTCTTAAATGATATAATGGGTCCGGGGGTTGCAGGGGTGTCCCCCACATGTTTAACATGGATTGCTGTGCAGAAACGGCGGCATTTTTGCCGCGATATTTTGTTACCACTGCATTTTTTGCCGCGATTTTATCACATGGAACCGGATTACCTCGATGCAAAGTAGAGCTGATGCCTAATAAAACGGCGCATCATCTACATTTGAAAGAACAGTAGAGGATCACCTGCTTGCAAAATACAGAGGCAGAAAATACAGGTACAAATAAGTTGCGGATCACCTAAAGACAAAATATAGTGGGTCGAATCACTCAGAGGTAAGGACACATGAATGTCAAATACAGTTGGGAGCATCGTCTTGCTGCAAAAAACAGGGGTTTAAATAGATGCAAAATTCACTGGCTATGGAATACAGTGGGTGGTTCACAAATAGTATTTCCACAAGTGGCGGAGGATAACTACAGTGGGAGGGGGATAACCTATATGCAGAATAAATATCAAACACAGTGTGGGGGTTCAACTATACATACAATATAGTTGGGGATTGTATAGAAGTAAAATACAGTAGGGGGCTCGTCAAAGTACAAAATACAGCGGATAATTTGGAGGCAAAAAGAATAGTGCATGCCAAATACAGTGGGAAAATCAAGTAGATGCAAAAACTGAGAGTAAACAATAGTGTAAATCATCACCTAGAAACAAAATACTGTGTGGGGGTTCCCTGAATGCAGAATACAGTGGGGAGATCACTGAGGTGAAAACTACGCAAAATGCCACAAGATGTGTAATACAGAAGGTTAATACCAGCAGTGAAGAGAGTGGATTGCTCATAAAAACAGAAATGCATTGTCTAAATGTGAAATTGAGGGTCAAGTGTGCAATATTCTTGTATGGAAGCATCACGTACCTTTTTTAAGAGCAGTCTAGATCCTGGTCTGGTGATAGCAGGCTGAGGCATGGGTGAGATGGTGAAAAGACAAAGAGGCATCACACTTCATCTCTCTGCTGGGCATAGCTTACCCATCGAGTCTTGGAATCTAGGCTGAGGGGTGGTCATGTCACCATCTGGCGTCCAATCCTGGCATTGGGTAATGCTGTGCATGCCTGGAGAGGACAGGGGGGCAGGGGGGCGCCGGGGTGGACAGGGGTGAATTTGGCATCCACTGCGTTTTACTTCAACGTTATCCCTCACTGTTTTGCACGTTACCCTACAAAAAACGATTGAACATTTTACAGCTGTTTAACAGTTATCCACAAAGATTATGATGCAAAATGCACGTTTCAACCCACCATTTAAAAATATTGTCATTGGGCAATCCGAATCGAATCTCTCTTCCTTGGCTCATGGTGCCTTGATAAGCTCGGTAGCGTGCACTAGTTTGGGCTAAAATTCCCTTCCCTGGCAGCAAAAGCTACCTCGGGCACTGGAGTTACAATATTGAGAGTATTAGTTTTCTAACTGAAGCTTGAAATTGAAGTTCATGTCCTCACATATCACATATTTTCTGGAGTGTGTTATGATAATTATCTTAGGTGATCTAACAGCACACACCGAAGTTTGACTACAGAGGAAAGACAGAATGTTTGCATTTGAAATATGGCAGGTATGTTTAAAAGTGTCTGAGTAATGCTGCATAAATGATTCACGTCATATCACAATCAATAGGAGCAACACTTTAGTTACATTCAAGTGTATCCCCTTTAGGAAGAGTATGTTCTGTTATACTAGTAACACTGGCAAAATGTGATGAAATGGCAGGAGCCTCAACTATATCTATCAGTCTATCTATCTATCTATCTATCTATCTATCTATCTATCTATCTATCTATCTACATGTATTTGGCACAGAATATTTCTTGAAAGTTCTGGGAAGTTTTGTCCAACCAAGCCCAAATTAAACGGTGCAAATGGAATAGCAAAAGTGGTGCTTTCCATTCAAACTTAAGTTTTATCTCACCTACAGTAACAATTGTTGGAACGATGCACTAAGGTTCTGTGAGAATCTGGCACCTGAGCATTATCATAATCTTCAGTTGGTTTATTGAAAATCTACCAACAGATTTTTATTAAAAAAAAACATTGGCTCAAAAGCCAACAAAACAATGTAGACAATTGTTAGGTCCCTTGAGAAATGGAAGTACCCAACTAATAGGACAATAACGACATTTGATTAGCTGAAGCCAGTCAAACAATTATTTCCTATCTCCGGCTTGGATTTTTCACATCTGGTGGCCAGCACATGCCCCTGAGGAGTAGATAAGGCCCCTTTCAGGATAAAGGTCATCACACTTGATATGTTGGTGTATGCAGTTTGGTACCCAGGTCCATTACTTTATATCTGGAAAACAGAAAGAAAGATCAAGACAAGAACAACAGAACATCGGAGTTGCATATGGAACAACTTCTTAGAAGCACCACTAGTTGAACACTTACAGACGGAGAAACATAAATGTGATGATTTATGGATTTTAGGATGGGTAGCCTGAGATTGGCTTCATTTACAAAGAATTGGGGCAATGGGAACACAGATGTCTGCCGATTATGTAGGTAGCCATCGGAAACATTTAACCATTCTCTTTTCTTTTGTCCAAACTTGAGAACATTGAGAGCTACTTATTTGAAACCCATCCTCAGAATGGATGGTATTGGGACAATAACTCACACTCTGACTTTTTTTTACAAATAACTGGAAATCAGGTGGTAGTTAATATGTTGGCAAATGTATTCATTGATCTTGGTTACTTAGGCAGCACCCTCAATCGGTAATGACGACCCATCAATGCTATAGACTCCATCAGTTAAATGAACATGACTCATGGAGATGGGTTGCGAGTTTTCTCTCCCACTAGTATTAGTAATCCCATTAATTGATTTCCTCTCCCATTCATACGTTTTTCTTTTTAATTTCAAATAATTTAAGCATTATGCTTTGTTGGGACAATTTGCATTTGTCCAAATTGTGATGAGGGCCTTATTTTAAGTAAAGTTAATTGAATGGGCTGCATTAATTTGAGCAATATGCCTATACTAAGTATTACTTATGCACTTAGCATGCTAAGAGAGTGTTTTGACAGGAAATTTGTAATGCTTTTGGGGGAAATTGTGCTGCTATATATTTTAAAATGTTGGAGTATGTGTATTTTATGTATACTGTCAAAGCTTTTTAATGCCAATTAAATGTTTTTTGTTTGTTGTATGCTTTAATGGCTTTGTGCCGGATTAAAAATAATTTGTATTGTAAATGTCATGTCCTGAAGTGGACTGTACTGTATAAGGTGGAAAAAGGGAGTGACAGGACAACAGACAAAGAACTGTTATAAAAGAAAGGAACAGGAATTGATCTTCCTCACATGATGTGATCAGAGAGTTCTTACAGATTGGATTGAGTGGCACAAGATTAAGGCAGGAGACAGTCCTCTGGTAGAGGTCAAGTTCTAATAACTTTGTAGTCAGTTTCAGACAATATATTTAACTGAGCACACATTACTTGATTGAAGAATCTAGTATATGCAACTTTTTAGCATGCATTTGCATTAGTTCAGACCCTCAGTTTGATGGGGACAACATCCACAGTACACTATGAATCGTTATGTTTACTAGAGAAACGCACCCATAGACGGAAGGATGTGCTGATGTCAGCACACACTTACACAGTGGAAATCAAACCAAAGTTGGCTAGAAGTGACTCTGATGGTGTCTTCCAATAGAGCGGTGCTAGCAGCGTAGCAGTAACACTCGGGAAGACAGGAGTGGAACTGTACTAAGCGAGCACCCGGGTACTTGAAGTCTGCCAGCCTTCTAATGAAATAGAGAGAGGAATGCCATATGCCAGACAGTAGTAGGAAATTAAGTAAGTAACCTTTAGACATTTAGGAGCGTTAAAGCTATATGTAATGCTAATGTTCAAATGACAAGCAGTTAAGAGTAGACTCATGATACGGAGCAGTACTTTCATGGTATCCATTGTTTATGTGGTAAAGATGAGGGACATGGGCCGTGCTGAAAGAGAGGATACTGTACTAAAGGGTGAAAACAGCAAAGTAAGTTTGTTGATTGACATCATGATCGCTTTGTCAAGTGTTACTCATCGAAAAGAGAAAGATACATTGTATTGTATTGTTGTGTTACAGCTGATGATCTCAAAGGAATGAAGCTGCTACAATCAAGTGGTGGATAATGATTACATTGAATTTACTGCTGACTAACATGCTTTGGTGACTCAGCATTTTTGGTATTCATGCTAAGAGCACTTGGTAGTGGTGAGGAGTGTGACACTGTTGATGGTGCAGTGCAGTATTCTAATGAGAGAGGATATCTTGCGGTAATTTTCAAGCACTAAACAACCTAGCTAGGGGGTCTTCCATATGCAATGGAAGAGCAGTAGTATCCCCTGAAGGTGTGCCATGAGTCAGTCAGTTTACAAGGAAAGAAACTTGTTGGGCTGATCATTTGAGAAGATGTATGATTCTTTGTTTAGGGTATAGAATAGGAGAATATCGTCTGATTCTCTAGGCAGGTTCACATATTGTGACATATGAGGTTTTAACGAACCTGAGTTGGCACAATTGCACTTTTAGGTGAAGTGTTAGGATACCAGATGTTTACAAGCACAAGAGCCCTTGGAACACTGCACTTAACAAGGATGATGTTGACAAAGTATAGTTGGTGTTAACTATGTTATATTTGTATAATTTTGTATTGTCAATTTATTGATGTGTTATTCTGTGTATGTACTGCTATTTGATGACTTTACCTAGTTATAGCATTGGTGCTAGAAAAAATAATTTGAAGTCAACAGAATAAGTAATGATACAATTGTATTAATGACCCACTAGCATCAGGGGAGAAGTAGGTTGTTTTTCAGTGCTATACTGTACTAGGATAAACCAACATTTTAGGACATGTGCCTTGCGATATGCTGAAGCACTTGTAATGTAATGTGATGTAAAACAAATATATAAAGCACACCTTTACCAGCAGGGGCATCATGGCACTAACAGTTCTGGGACAAGAGAGAGTAGGAGTTAGGCTTTAAAAAAGATAGGTCTTCAGAGCGTGGAGGAAAGAGAGGTGATCCTCAAGTGCCCGCGGGGACAGAGTAACCGAGTTCCACAGAGCAGGTGCCGCCACAGAGATGGAAGGTCGCCTGCACGGGCCAGCCTAACCAGGGAACGGTGACTCTCAGGGAAGAGACTGAGCGAAGGTTCCTCTTTAGAATACAGGGGCGAACTTTCACCTGTAGGAAGCCTGGGACATACATACACACTGGATACCGTTAAGACAAGTATATGGAAAACAGCTTAGATGCATGCATAATGGCCAAAGCATTACGTGTGAAATACCTGCCACACTGTCTCTTAATAAACACGAAAATAGAACGTTACAACTTGAAATAATGTGTGTTTTTAACTTTGAAAAATCTTTAGCTACAACTTTTTCCGTGAGAGTATATAGCAATAAAAATAAACAATTATATTCTTATCACTCTGAAGAATTGATTAAATGGAGCGTTTTTCTGACTCACGTTTATTTTCGATTCCAGCACTCTAGGCCTCTTGCTCTTGCTCTCGCACTCTGACTGTACTTTAGGCGAGCAGAAACAATAGAAAGTTAATCAATAAAGCCTCATTGCACGGGATCTGTTTTATATTGACAATGAATACACTCAGTCAATGGAAGAACCTGAATTATTCAAGAGCAACGTGAAATCCCCACGTAGAGCACGGCCAGCATGGCACGGCCCCATGCATAAACCGTCCACGACTCTCAGCTGCTTGGTGACGCTCTCAGATCAGTCACGCACTCGAGCCTGCCTGTCAGTCTCGCAAATCTATTGGGCGCTATGGTCCGTCTTCCATCCCAAACCTCCGCAGTATAAATCAGATATAAATTGCATTGTTAGCAAAACCTCAGCGAAAGCTTTGCATTCAGCTTCATTCATCTGTCAATCACGTTTTTAGAAAATTGCCTCATTTAGACCAAACTCTGGAATCAGTTCAAAAAGATACATCTATCAAGAAACAATTCACCACTAAGCCCTTCTAAGGGTAGTGTGTAGCAGGCTTCTGAAAATTTTGTAGTATATGGTGCTCTGGTGCTCATAATTTTACCTGTATATCTGAACACATTTACACCAATGTATATTCTTTTTACAGGCTTGGCTGTTTTTCCTGGCAAAAAAAGACTTGCTTTTTCCTTGGCAGGGCAATGCAAAAAATAAATAAAAATAAAACGGGCGGTCTTCATAGAGAAGCGTTTTTTTTAATCGTTACTGCTGAGGCTGTAATGAAGGCCTAAGTCTTTTTTTTTTTTAAATCTTGCTTGTTGAAAAAACATTCGTTTCTCATTTATTTCCACATTGAATTAGGGTGTGACTCAAAGATCATAATACGAACACGTTTAGTCCCAATAATCAATATTGTATCTAATTGTCATTTGTAAAGTGTTGGTTCCAGGACAAAAAAGCGTAATATATTAGATGGTATGTTCATGTACAGCAAGTGGACATTGTTTGACTCACTCTGAAACAGGGCAGGCGTACTTACCATTTTTGGGGTTGCTCGGTGTATTAAAATGTGAATTTCTTCTTAGTAATGACCCACTGCATTTTAAGAGTGTGCACACATATCAGTTGGACGCTTTCCATGTGTACACTAGTTTACTAATCTCTCACCTTCACGTTATTCCATTACACATGCTGAGGCACCTTACTGCAATCAGTCAACGTATACGCCAGAAACATTTTCAGCATTTTGTTCCAATGTGCATCGATCATATTCAAGAATAGCTTCATATAATGCAATTCTCGTCAGTAATTACAAATTGTTCTTGTGTACTGCTGACAAACACGTTGAACAGCATTGAAAATAACAGATGTGAAAAATAATGGCATCAGATGTTTCTCTAACCTGGGATGTCCTACATCATAACTACTGGTGAGCAAAATGTTCCGCACTGGAATCCGCTAACACCCGTTTTGCAAAATCGACATTTTGGTCTGGCAGCCACTGAAAATTCACCCAGTTCTGTGTGGTTTTGTCAGAACTTGGTGTTTAGTTCCCATGTTAGTTTTGTGTACCGCAACGAGAAACTTCATGCTGTTTTTTCCCAACCATGCTAATTTTGCACAGTGCCATGAGAAACGTTATGCATTTTTTCGATTTGTGGTAGGTTTGCAGCGTCACAAGAGACTTTGTGCGTGTCTGTTATCGATCCGTGCTAGGTTTCTGACACGAGAAACTTTGCAGGTCCTTTTTCGATCCATGTTAGTTTTGGGCAGTGGCACGACATTTTTCTCAGTTTTCCATGATCGTGATAGCTTTGCGCCAAGACACGAGAAACTTAGCGCAGACTTATTATAGATCCATACTAAGTTTGACTTTTTTTTTACTGTGCTAGTTTTGCACAGTGGCACAAGAAACTTCAGACAAGCTTTTTGTTTGATTTATGATAGGCTTGCGCAGTGGCACGAGAAACTTTGTACTGTTCTTTTAGATTTGTAGTAGGTTTGTGCAGCGGCACGAGAAACTTCATGCAGTTTTTTGTTCCATTCATACTATGTTCACTCAGCCGCCATTTTCGATTTGAGCTAGGTTAGGCAGCAACATGAGAAACTTTGTGCCGCTCTTTTTGATTCATGCTAGGTTCATGCAGCGGGATGAGAAACTTCAAACCACTCTTTTTGATATATGCTAGGTTTGTGCAGTGGCACGAGTAACTTTTAGCCAATCATTTGAGTTTGCAAAATGGCACAATAAACTTCATGCCGCTCTTTCCCATATGCAAGGGTGGCAGAACAGAGGATTGTGGCAATATGGATTGAAATATTTCAGATTTCACATGCGCGACTGGTAGATTGGAAATTCTCAATTTTGCCCAGCCCTAGTCATCACATACCTATCAATGATTATCATTCTCATGTTAGTTCATAACCAAAAGAACCTAACACAGAGATACTCTTCAGCTTAATCACTCCAAAACATAGGGCGTCATTATAATTTTTGCAGTGTGGGAAAAGGGCCATTAAAAGTGCAGGTAATTCCATGAATGTCACTTATACGCACCACAAAATTACAAGTTTGCCAGTGGGAGTACACTGATTTACCTCAAACCAAGAGCCGGTTGGTAAATTAGGACCCCACTGCCAAATAACAGCCAGTATTTTCAGCACATGTGTTACCGGTGCCGGAAATACCACCAATGCCCTCCCCATGGAATTCTTAGGAAAGCATCTCTAAACAAGACCTAACACACATGAGCTACCATATAAACAACAGTACACACTTTAGATCAGGATGGGATTTGAAGAAACACTTTGAATGGGAAAAAGACATGTGTAAACTTTTGCTAAAATGTCAATTTGCAGAAAATTTCACTATGCAATATTGGGGAAAAACTGGTCAAATACACTGTTGCGCAATGCGTTTTCTGGTTGTGGATGTAGCTAAGGGTATTAGGTATCAATAAGAGTTGAGATTGCGTTTCTATCTGTAATTTTGAAGACGTTATAGAGGTTTTAGTGAGAGGCATTCTTACAAACTAGGCGAGAAAATGAAAACAGAAATTCGGTTTTAAAAATGACAGATGGGTTTCATTACACTATATTAATGACTATGAAAAAGAGAATGCCACAAATCAATTTTCAGTTACTTGACCTTCGTAACCCTTGACGTGGTGGATACTCGATTCCTTTCTGGGAGTTACTTTAGTTACTCAAAATTACCAATGACTTAGGGTATGGTAAAACAAATGAGGAAAATCAGCGCAAGAATGGTTTTGACAATATTAGGGTTCTGAATTTAAAGATGGGATGGGTTGAGATAGGATAAGACAATGCAAATATACTATGGGTCACTGTTCTTCCTATTAATACTTACAGTCCCTTGTAATTAAATTGGACCGTCACGTTCTGGTCATGGATCGGGTCAGGTCTACCGGCAGCAGGGCACTTCTGGAGAGATTAGAGCAGCGGTGCGGTTCTGATCAATTTAGGACTGCACTTCAGACTGGATTTTGGATGGGCATTTCTGGTCACTGGACACGGCAGATTAGCAGGATGCATGTTTCAGCGGGCAAGCCTTAATGGTAGCAAGCCAAAGCCTCAAGTTTGGGATGGTTGAAATTTGGATCTAGCTAGGAAGAGTTCAGCAATGCTAAAGTCTGGATTCTGCAAAGAAATCTGGCATCAGCTGCAAGGTGAAGAGTTCTGGACAAGATGAAGAAGTCAGGAACAAGACGCTGCGTGGAAATCTGGATGTGTTCTGAAAGCAATGTCCTATATGTTGTGAAGTTCCTATATTTATACTATCAAATGACCTTACCAAGTTTATGGTGTGGGCAGAATTTCAAAACACACCCCCACGGCTGTGAGTGGCCACAAGCACTTGCCTTGTTTTGGTTGGCAGTCAGAACAGAGCTGTCATCTTTATGATGGAATTTAGGAACTCCCACATTGATTTTGACCAAAACTTTACTTTTGCACAAATGTACATTTCTAAAATGATGTTCCCTAATATAATCGGACATATACATTTCATATTTGATGGGCTATATTCACATTCAATCCCCATCTCTGTGAAAGCTGTCTTTCTCATTCTATGGATTTTTCTCAATTTTAATCATAACAGTTTGGATGAATAATTTCTAATTCGGTACATCTGTGGGCGCTTATCAGTGAATCATGTGCATACAATCTTAGGCTTGCAACATTAACAGTTCTGCTACAATGAGGGTTCTTTTGTAACCTTGGTCCCTTAAGTAGTACAGATTTCATCAATGGCCCTCATTACGATATTGGTGCTAAACCATGGCACTATTAGCACCATGGTTGGTGCCGGTATCGTAACGAGTCCGCCAATGTTCAATGGGGAATTACCACCCCATTCCAAGGTTGGCGGGGCGGTACTTCCCCATTGAACATTGGCCCTTCCCCATTCCCATTTTTGCCCCATAGCGCTCAATGGGACTGGGGTAGGCGCTAAGTACGGTAATGCAAATTGCGGTACCATACTTAGCACCAAGGTCCCTTTGCGGGTCCCTACTTTAACGGCTCGTCTTGACCAGCCGTTCAGGTCGTAGTAAGGCGCTAATGGGTTAACGGCGCTGCAGCCTTTTACGGCGCCGTTAACCCATTAGCGCCAGGGTCGTAATGAGGCCCAATGTCTTCAAAGGAAAAACCTAAACTTAGGTTAACATCTACCAATTTTTAGATGTATCTTCCTTTAGGTTGCACAGTTAAAGAGTTTCAAACTTAACCACAAATAAAGATTTAAGCACCAGAAAGTTCCTTTGAACAGAGTTTTTTTTTCTTTCTCCTTTCATCAAACAACAGCTGTCAGATCCCTTTGATCAGGGTGGTGTGTAGAGGGGAGCATCCTGCCCTCCCTAGCAGAGCCTGTCCTTTGTTCTGGCTCAGCCAAAAGATGAATGTCTAATGAAGTCTATTGTGCTCCATATGCAGGAATCTCCATCAGCCATTAGACTTCCTGTAGCAAGGATTTGGCAAGCTGAAGTGTCAAACTTTCCCAGGCTGGCCACTGTCTAATCAGAATTAAGCAGTTACTTAACTCCAATACTAGATTGCTTTAAAAATTCACAATAAAGTATTTTCTTTAACACATGTAAAAATTAGCATAGTTCATAAGGGATTTGGACATTTAAAATAATTAAGCCCTTCACAAACATGCCTTAAATAGGCGAATTTTGCAATTTAATCAGGAAACTGAAACACATTTAAACTGGGTTTGACATCTAATTTTCTTATGCAGCTGTCAGGCAGTGAGGCCTGGATTCCTCTGACTGTACTGGATGGTCTGTGGTTTCAGCACACTTTAATTTCAATAGTTGACTTGGAAAATGCCTGAAATTAGCGCCAAAACAGGACTTTGATGGTTGCAATTGATTAAGACAACTGTATTTCAAAGGCATATTTGGATGTTAAGCCACTTCTGTGGCTTTGATTTATGTAACAAGTCACATTACTCACTGGCATTCTCCTGCATGGAGTTCTGTTTTGATATCAACTTTGCTTGTGTGTGGCAAGGTGATGTCTACTTCTTGTGATTTATGAACCATGCGCAGTTTTGCAGATTTGGCGCGCACAGGGGTTAACACATCCATTTTTGGCAGTTTTCTTTCCCCCATTTGCAAAGGGGTGTAGTAGGGCTCACTGGCATGGGTTGAAATATCCCCCAGTAGAAGGAGGCAGTTGATGGCGTTATTGGCCCATGTCCGAAGAGTAGCATTACTCCACAGTCCTGGAACTTCAGTAGCCGTCACTACAGCTGAACAGGAGGCCTCCATGCTTACCCTTGCATTATGGTGACAAGAGGAATGTGCTCCATGAAGAAGGTCACTGGGTGACAGGAAACATACAAGTGAAGGAGACATCAGCCCGGTAAGACAGCAAGGCTTGCCAAGAGTCTCATCTCTTGGTGGGAGTGAGTAAATGCCACCCCTGTAGTCTAACTGGATGAGCACTGCCCCTAGCACAACTGTACTTGAATCATTCACTAGCTCAGTGTGTCTTGAGGAGTTGAAAAACACCATTGCCTTTTCAGTGATGAGAGCTGACTTTGTGTTGTGAAGCAATGACTGTTCAGATAGGCCTAGGTCCATCACAGTCTTATTTTTAGTGAGTGCCCTCAAGGGTTTGGTGAAGGCGTCAAGACTGGGGATAAAACAGCTACAGCAATTTACCATCCCCAGGAAAAGTATGCACTTCCAAAAGGGGTTGTCTCTATCAAGGCTGCTTAAAATCCTCCACGTTAAAGGGATTCAGGGACAGACACCATTCTTGGAGAAACAAACCTGAAAAAAGCTACCTTGGATGCAGTAAGCATCATTTTCCTCAGTTGAGCTTCTATCCATGTTGTCCGAGGTGCTGAAACACTGCTGCCATCCTAAATTAACACATTTATCACTCTCGTTGTGGATCGATGGAATCCCACCAGCACCCCTTTTATGGTATGCTGAAATAGCTCCACCATGATGAAGAATTTGAAGCTGAACCTTTTGTATCTAAAAAGCCCAAAATGGTTGAAGAATGTGGTAATGGCCTTCAAGTCCACAGAGCATTACCTGATGGTAACCAGCTGTTCTTTTACTTGAATCTGAGATTTGTGAAACGCTGGTCCTTTTTCAATTGATGCCAGTTTTAAGGCACATTTAGTGAGATATTTTGTTTGGGCTAGTATAGACTATGGTTACTGGGTCCCCTGAATATGCACCCCATCTGCTGTTTGCCAATGTTGTGGTAGCACAGGTTTGATACAGCTGCACCTGTTAATCGTCTCTTACCGATGAACTGCAGCATTTGACCAGCTCTAATCTCATGCTGAATATGTTCCTTAGTGTCTTCTGCTGCTTCCAGCATGCACTCATGCTCCTCCCTGTGGCCATACCTACACCTGCAGCATAACAGCACCTGTGGCCACCCCACACCAGACCATTACTGGAGATGCTATACTTTCTGCACTCCTTCGGCACAAAATAACCTATGTGGAATTATCTAACGGCACACAATAATCAAGGTAGCATGTCCCTCTACTACCAGCACAAACAGCCACTGCAGCATTTACACATCCAAAATAGCAGACAATTGCAGTCTCTTTACAGCTAATGGAAATGTACATTACATGCAGGTATACTTACTTTGTGAGGGTCTATAAAAAAATTCACAATCAATAATTATTGTGAATTAATATACATTATAAAATACCATTAACTACAAGACATTGTTAATAGTCACACAATTTAGTAATTACCAGTTAAAAACAATTGGCAAACTATCCAGAGTGCCACCAAATCACAATAAACTCTAATAAGTTTATAACATAATGAATATAAAATCTTATGCTAGCCACCTCCAGTGCAACCTGTGCCCCAGATAGCAAACAATACCAAAAAACTATTCCAAGATAGAGTTTGCAGATTATGAACACATTCACTAAAACATTTCTCTCTCAAATCATTGAGATGTTCACAATAAAATCTTTCAAAGACTCGACATGTTCAGTAGACTAACATAATTGACAGATTCACTTTGTAGGTTCTATATTGCACCTGAGGCTGAAGAGATGTAGATATAGCAATACAATTAAACAAAATCTCTTCAATACAAATTAATATCTTCCGCACATAAATGTATATCTAAAGATGGTCAAGGAAAGTCATGTATTACCCAGCAGACATGGAATCAATCCAAACTGGACTCAAAGACAAAGTAGACCAAGTAGACAAAGTGCAATGCAATGTGCAGCTTATAAAATCTATGCGGGTTAAAGTTTTACTCCTAATCTCCCTTGCTAAAGCCCATTAACATTGTTCTAAGGCACTTTATACATACGTACGGTTCAACATCCTCCCCACTAAGGAACATCTGGGTAGATATAGAGGGCTCACACCTACGGATAGGTTATGCAGAATGTGCAAGGGGTCTATGGAAACAACGAGACATGCACTCACTATTTGCCCTAAGTTTATGAGATACTATATAAAAGTTATGCACTGAAGGGTAATGAGGACGGTTTTGGATATTTCGATCAATGTAGGTTCTATATTGCACTTGGGGCTGAAGCGATCTACAGATGGCAGTATATTTAAACAAAATCTCTTCAATATGAAGATTACCCAGCGGACTTGGAGTCAATCCAAACTGGACTCAAAGACAAAGTAGACAAAGTGCAAGACAATATGCAGCTTATACAATCTATGTGGGACACAGTTTTACCCCTAATCTCCCTTACTAACGCCCACTAACATTCATCTAAGGTGCTTTTTACATACCTACGATTCAATATCCTCTCCAATAAGGAACATCTGGGTAGATATAGAGGGCTCACACCTATGGATAGGTTATGCACGATGTGCAAGGGGTCTATAGAAGCAACAAGACATGTACTCACCAGTTGCCCTAAGATTATATGATACTATATAAAGGTTATGCACTGAAGGATAATGAGGACAGTTTTGGATATTCCGATCAATGGTGGAGTAACATTTAAGGGTCTGGTTCGACAGTGATTACGGCAGGTGCCTTCGATATATGGAAAGAAACGCTGAGACAAATTAGTTTAAATTGCACTGCATAGGTACTGAGATTGCTGGTTGTTATATCTAATTTTTAATGGAAAATATATGTAAAGTTCTTAAACAAGAGTTGGGGAAATGTATATGCAAAAGTATTTAAATTTACTGAAATTATTCATTTACGTATGTTTGTATAAGTTTTGTATATGAGTGTTTCATAAAGCTGATTTCAACCAAGGCATAAGTAAAAAAATAGTATCCAGCTTTATTCTCATCCAAATAAAGCATCATCCAAATAAAACAGGGACAGCATACATGTGTTACAATCGTGTTTCTCTTGCCGTGTCCATTACAAACAATGATTTAAGTAGTATAATTTCATCGTAAATTACATCATCACATGTTAACAGTTTACAATATCCTACAGTGAATGGGGATTTCTTAGTGTTGGTGGCTACATATACACTCTATAGTTTTCAACCATTTATATGGGTTATACTTTCCGATGGCTCATCCTGAGACCACCACTAAATTGATAAAGATTAAACTATAACATCTCTACAACAGGTAATTGGTTGGCACCAAACTTCATGGGTGACATAACACTGAGGGTTTTGATAGTTTGTGTCCTTGCTAACCAACCTTGTACAATTGACAGGTCATAAAATGAGTCAGATAGACAGTGGGGGGAGAGAGACTTGGGGACTGTTCATTGTTTAATTAAAGAAGTTACCATCCCAGGCCATGAGACCAGGCAATCTCTTTGTAGTTGACCTTGTGTGCCACTTCATGTCTGTGTGTACATGCAGGGAGTATGGCAGGTGTACTATCTGTGTTTGTTTCTAATGAATACACAGTGTTCTTCAATTATGGGTCACGTTTTATGGGACCATGGGCCTCATCACAAGCATCTTTGCTAACACTGCCGGTGATTCCTTGATGACTTGGATTTCCAGGGCCGTTGCACCCGGCAGGTCAGAGCTGATGGGTGCAGAGGCCCTGGAAAACAGAGTTGTAGTTTGCCCTTCCGGAAAGGTACGTTGCTACTGGCACCCTTATTTCCAAACCGGCTGACTTGTAATGAGGCCCCATGTATGAAATGGAATTATCTCCTATTTTTTAGAATTTCACCTATTACTAATTTGTGTGCTGTGTGTTCTGTTGCCACCGGGGACACTCTTCAGATATCCTTCATGATGTCTTTTGGCTTGCCGTGTTAAAGCACCTGGCCTAAAAATTCTGGTTGTGCTCTTATAAAAGTGTAATTAATCTGGGAGTATCCGGCTGACATTCTGGGACATACTTTCTTGTGCCTTTGTTCTTCTGCTCCAAACCTCCCTTATTTTCTCATAACCTTGGCACTAGTTGCTAACTGAGTCTGAGCTCTCTCTGCATGGATATGTATTTTTGTGGTTTCAGCATTTTGAGTTCTTTTAAAATCTAGAGGCTTTTTGTTTAATTAAAAGCATGCTTAGTCTTCATGTTAAAGAAGATGGCTGCTCCATTACCCTCTTATTTCTATGTTAGTGAGCTATATGTGTGTGTTCTTTATGTTGTATTTGCCTTATACATTAGAGATGTTAGTATTCTTCATATCGTGTGGATACTAAGTTAATATTCTTCATGTATAACTGCATATTTTACTTAGTGTTTGTGTTTTTTCATGTGGAGTGCATGTGTGCTTTGTATCTAATGCTTGCACTTGTTTCTGTTACCCCGTTACTTTCTGCTTTAGCGATCTTCAGCTTAAATATTCTCTATGCCTTGCTGTACATGACTGGGATAAGGGTGGTACGGTTATCTCAGTGGGAAATGTTTCTCACATTTGCGGTATTGGGCTGGGCGGAGGGGAAGACACTATATATGACATATTCATTTGCCTCTCAACATATATATGTATATCGGTAATATCCCAAGTTTCTATCCCTGATCTGTAAGCTACTGATATACTCAAGTATTTGTTCTTTTGTAAAGCACCAATAGTAGTTCTAGATTTCCTTTTTTGCAATGTGTGGATTTAGAAATTGTGTGTTTTCACAATGCTATACTAAATCTGATATTTTTTTTTGACAATCCACTATTAGCAATACTCTGGAGATCCATATATACAAATGTATCTCGAAGCCCCAAGAACCTATGATAAACCATCAATACTCTGCAAGTACCTGTTGCTTTAAGTAAAAGCAAGACTAATTCATATCGAATAGCAACAGTAGAAACACAAGATAGTAATAAGAAACACTTTAGAATTCCCGGCCAATAAATGATGCAGTACACAATTTCATTTTTTACAAAATAAAAAATTAGAATATGAGAGACCATATTGATTAATACTTTTTTTATTTGCACAGCATGAGGAACTATTTTCAAACTCAGCTGCCAGAATAAAGTCTTTGTATTAGATCTATTGTATACAGGGAAGCCTCAACAGTTGAACTTCTCCACTTCTTCAAGAAACTTCTAATTGAACTTGGATTTGGAGGTGTACTTAAAAAAAATATTTTTGTTTACATAGGACTGAATCCTATCTAAATGGTGTTGTAGACTCAAACACAATAATGTCTTCTGAGTCTGTTAACTATTTGTTCTTCAAATCTCTTTGCCTCCTGGGAAAAGACCTTACATTGTCCAGTACTGCTCCCAAGTCCAATAAATATGGGTTGAAAAGCAGGAAGCTAGCATGCACCCCTGGTGTAGACCCAAATGGGTCTCAATTCCAATAGACCACATGCCTCTACAATTTAACCTGACCCATATCTTCATAATGGAGTGCAACAGGATTAACACATTTTATTGTCCCTCTCGTTTCCCCCTTGGCTAAGGTTTCTTCCACAGAATTGATATATTTGAGGCTATTCTTCTATTTAATTAATGCTGATAGATATTCCTTAATTGGAGACCTCAATAAGGATATTAAATACATTTTATGTTCAAGCAAACCTGTTTTTCCTCTGCAGATGTCAGTACCATGAGGTTGCATTTTTGGTGTCTCTTTAAAAATAATTGGTGCAACTTGTCTATGATACAATCAAGAAAATACATTCTAAAAACATCTAGACTGTTATAATAGTATTATTTTGAAGAACACACCACAATCAGGAAATCTGCTAGCCAAAGATAAAGTAGTTTAATAAAGAGAGTTTATTTTTGAAAGATTAGCAGTGTCATTTGAAAATAAATATGTTTTTTACAGTTTCTAAAATGTTAGATGATCATGCCCTGAAGTACATTCCAGTTGTGAAGCTTTATTCCCTAGCATGTGTCTTGTGATTGGAGTGATCCACATGAAGTATAGTAAATAAATGTGTCTCGTAAGAATTTTTGACCTATATCATAATATGGTCTAAGCATGATGTGTATTAAAAGTAATTCTCTTTCTTTTTTAAACTTTAATTTGTATGTGTTTCTTCTTCTGTGTAGATCCACCATAATGAAAATACATTTCCAAATATATTTTCCCTTCTCTCTCCACCCCCCTTCTCCCTAGTAGCACAATGCATGGTCGCATTTCTAAGAAAGACACAGCCAGGAATGTTGTTACAACTGCGTCCTTCCACAAGAATACAACATTGTGTCTATGCATTTGCTTCCTCTTTACCAATGGAATTATAGGATGTGAGACTCACAAGGGCTGTTCAGTGCTCCCCTTCTACACCTTTCATATTAAAACACAGAGTTTACAGGAAGGTTGGTCTCCCCCTCTTGCAATCTGCCACTTGCTTTCGGAGTTATCATTCACTCCCTAGGAGTAAGGACAGCCAGTCTGGCACAAGGGTAGCGTCAACGTGATTCCTCCTCCCACCTTGTTATCAATGGTCCCCATTCCACCTGAATGGAACCCAGGTGGTCATTGACAACTGGTGTTAGTTTTTCCATAGAAAATATATCTTGCATTTTCTTCCCACTCTGTTTCTTTGGGATCCTCTCATCCTTCCACTTTTGGGAAAAGCCAATCTACCCGCTCTAAACATTGCCTCTGTGCGGAAGGAAAGGACGTTTAGGCATCCCCTCCCCTCCATTCTCGTCCCCACATGCACCCTATGCTCTACCCACGGCTGGCCATGCTCCTCTCTACAAAGGTGCCGGGTAGCCTCGGGACAACAAATACAAGTGCAGCACCTACAAGAGGGCTGATTACTGACTCCATTTTGTACAAGCACCGACCCATGCTGTACCACTTCCATTAGGCCTCACAGAAATGCCCACCTGCAGGTCTGCACCTCTCCCCTGCACATAGTTAGCCAGCTTCTCCCCCCTCCAACTCCCCTCTGGTGTCACTGTGATTGTTCTGTTCTCATGGAAAGCTAAGCGCGAAAGGCTACAAACAAAACTCAGTATCTCTCGCATTCCATTTTACATCAATGCCCTTTGAGTGACCGGTCCGAGTCCTGGTCTTAGAACAAACCCATCCATCTCCACAAACCTGCTTTGTACTCGCAGACCCCACTTGAAGGACTTATTACCCATAAAGCCTTTAACCTCACCCCTTATTTGATGTAACAAATGCCTGCCCCACAACTGTGTGCCACCAGGATTCACCTCTATTACTAATCCCGTGTGTGACCATATATCTTTCCTTGTACTAAACCCATAATAAAATAGCCATCATGAGGTCTAACAGAACGCATGATAAATATGTTAGCTGATTGACTGTAGTAGATAAGAGATGTGGGCCCAGGTGCCCCTGCCCCACAGTCCAGGCCAGACGTTGTTGACACAATGTATGCATAGATATACAGGCCGATTCATGGAATTAATGTGCGCTGGAAATTTTGGCGCAAGCGTGCGAAAACGTGCGATTCGCAGTGCAAGTGGAAAAATCGCAGTGCAAGTGCGAAAATCGCAGGGAAAACTGCGCACATCGATTCCTGGAAGTCCATGCGCGAGTAAAATCTTGGATGTGCGCTGAAAAAGTGCACGGCGCACGCCGGCGCACAGGTCATCTAACGGCGTGCGCTACGCCACAGCGAAAGCGCACATAGCGCTGCGCAGATAACAAAAGTAGGCATAACAAGGGGCGTGACACGCGGAATGGGGAACAACTCGCGAAAATGTGGGCGTCACGGGGGAAGTACAGGAGGCAAGTGCGCGGAACGCCCACATGCTCGCCTACAACACGTATTCATGGAATCGAATAGGGCAAACCAGCGCACGGGCAAAGATGCGCATAGGCTCAAACACGTCCGCCACACGAAGGCAGGCGGTAGTGTCCCTGCCCATGAAAAAAATGTGCGCCAAAACGTGGGCTAACAAAAAGCACGGAATGTCCCATACTGTGGCCCTCTAGGACAAATGACGTGCAAAGGGGTACGTGACAAACACGGACACCCGCTGTGTGAAAAATAGCATGTGCGTGTATTTCGGGGGTGCGCAGGAAGATCTACACCCTATTTGCCCTGGGGGAGCAGGGTACGTGTATTACAGGGGTTCATGGGGAGTTTCACATGCGATAGGCCTTGGCCGAGCGGGGTACGTGTAAATATGGGGTGCGCATGAAGTTTCACACGTGATTGGTCTGGGTACGTGTATTTCAGGGGTGCGCGTGAAGTTTCACACGCGATTGGCCTGGGTACGTGTATTTCAGGGGTGCATGTGAAGTTTCACACGCGATTGACCTGGGTACGTGTATTTCAGGGGTGCGCGTGAAGTTTCACATGCGATTGGCCTTGGTACGTGTATTTCAGGGGTGCATGTGAAGTTTCACACGCGATTGACCTGGGTACGTGCATTTCATAGGTGCGCGTGAAGTTTCACACGCGATTGGGCCTGGGCGAGCGGGGTACCACTCACCGTCTGCCTTGCGTGTAGAAGAACGCGTAACCAACACCCACCCGCTGTGAAGTAATAGCATGTGAACCCCAATGCCTGGAAAACACACGCACCGCACCCCACGAAAAGCACGTACAGGCCCGTGTGCGATACGTCACAGACGCGCTTACGCGCTGAGGGCCTTTGGTCCAATGAAATCGCGTATGCGTGCTGACGCGCTTAAGCGCTAAGGGCCTTTCCTCGAATTACACGCTGACGTGCAAGAATTTCACGTACCAAATCACTCCGTATCAAGCTGGCCACGCGAAAACACACGGAAGACCACGCTCCTGCCCAAAAGGCCGAATTACTGCCCCCCAGAGCCCCGAGCAGCCTCCCACGAGCCATCTGCTGCTGCCTGCCTGCCTGCTGCCATCGTGCCCTGCCATTTTGTGCCTGCACATCTGCAATCTGCAGGGGTGTAGTTGCTTTGTCCACCCCTGCTGGAACAGAAGACTCCCGACTGGTATACCATCGCTCCACAGCCCAGCCCCAGGACCCAGTTGCCCACCCATGCCTGCCTCGGGGGTCGCCATGTCGGGGCAAACACCATCTGAGACCACTGGCGACCCCCAGCCAGAGGGGCAGAGGGCCACCAGCTTCAGTCAGAAGGAAGTTGGTGTCCTGGTGGAGCTTGTCCTGGGGCATTATGATGCCCTCTTCGGATCATCACACGCCAACAAGGAAGGACGGGACAGGATCTGGGATGACTTTGTGGTTGCCATCAACGCAGCGGGGGTGGCAACCCGCAACATCAAGCAAGTCAAGAAGCGCTGGGTGGACTTGATGTCCAGGACCCTCTTAAAGGCCCGGCACCTCGTGCAGGGGGGCCGGGGACGCATGAGTACCATCCAGCTGAGGGTCCTGGACGCGTACGCCCAGCGCTCCATGCCCAGATCCTTGAGAGGCAGACCCGTCTGGAGTTGAGCGGTAAGTGGCCAAGCATTGCTGTGTGAGACAGGGCATGTTGCAATGTGCTGGATGTCTGATACTTGCCTGTATGTGTGACATAGGCCATGTACGTATGTGTGTGTGCAGGAACATCATGGTCATGCATGTGAGACCAGTAATGTGTGAACCACATGGTTGGTGCATGTGTTTAAATGCAACATGGGGAGCTCTATACGGAATGGTCACATGAGAGCATGCCAGTCTCTGTTCCTCGACATGGGTGGGGGTGAGGGATGGGTGCTGATGCCATGTACATGTATGGCGTCCATGTCTGTGTGGCTGACCTGCGTGTCTGTGACTTGTGAATGCCATGGATGCATGACACATGTCCGTGAAAATGTTCAGATTCACTGATGCAGCCTAGTCATCCTTGTATCCACTGTGTCTGGGGTGTACGAGGCCAGATGGATGAAACTACGGTGAAGTGTGTGCCTGTGATAGGCATGACCCATGATGCATGTGAGTTTCAAACCAACATTGTATGTTTCAAGAGTCCCTTGGACATGTATGCTAATGTCCATAGCATGTGCCATGCCTGTTACTGCATGTGTTTTGCCTGCACTGACCCATGTGTTGTGGAGGGACATGATGGAAGTGATGTTTGACAGTGCCACTCATCTGCTATTGCTTCCTGTCTAGGGGACCATTGTACAGTACCCTGATGCTGTGTTCTATGTCTCCCTCTAAACAGTGGCAAGTGAAGAAGAGGGCGGAGACAACGCTGTGGAGCAAAGCGGCGGGGATGCCCCCACGGCTGCAGCAGAAGGGGTGGGTGAGCCCCCACAGGGGCTTGCAAGGGCGGGAGACGGTGTGGAGCCAGCCAGGTTGGTGGTTTCCACAGAGGAGGAGGAGGCCGCTACTGAGCTGCACATGGGGCCTGGTGGGGGTGGTACCACTGGTGCAAGTGGTGCAGTGCATGGGCAGGGGCAGGAGGCAGCACAGGTCCCCGTGGAGGGGCCTGTGCATGTCACTGTCCCGACACTGTGACTGCACCACCATGCACCAGCAGGGCTGCCCCATCCCAGGCCCGTCCGCAGGTAGAGGGGATGTCCATGTCATCTGACACTCCTCTACCTGCGGACGAGGGGACCCCTGGCTGTATGATATGATATGATATGATAGGTTATTTATAACGTGCTTAATACCCAGAGGTTTCTAAGCACGGACCCGGGGATCGAACCCATGTTGCTCCATGTCATCTTGTTTCCAAAGCAAGCACGTTGCCATTGAGCTATCCTCCCGATGGATGGAGAAGGAGTTGCGCACGGGTGTCATTCGTGATGACGTGCGTGCTTTCCGGGGGGAGCACGCACGTCATCACGAAGAGCAGCGTGCCAACGTGGCCCAGTTGGGAGCGACCATGGTCGGGGGTTTCGTACATGTGTCGGCCACTCTGGCGACCCTCTTCTCCTCTGTGGAGGCTATGCGCCAGTCGTTCTCCATGCCGTCTTCGTGACCTTCGTATTTGAAGGAGATAAAGAAGGGGAATCCCCAATGATACCTCACTCCCTTGTCTTTTAGACATTGTGTGAGGAGGCCTAACTTCCTTCTTCCTGCAAGCGTGATAGTCGAAAGGTCTTGAAATATCAATATCTGAGCCATACCATAGCTTGTAAGACCCTCTCTCTTTTCGAGGATCTTTGCCTTCACAGTGCAATAATGAAACTGAGCTATGATTGTTCTAGTGCCCTTGGATCGTCCTCCAGCACGGTGGGCATGATCTATGGTGGCTTCCTCTGTTTTTTCCTCAATAAAGAGAGTTTTGATAACGTCAAGGATAGCCCTTTTTATGTCTCTCTCCATCTCCCCTTCTTTCTTGGGGAACCCAATAAGTCTGAGATTGTTACAGCGTGTTTAGATAGGCCCAAATACACCAATAAAGAGAACATACTCAATAACGGAGTAACTCCAAGTGCACGAGAAAACCCAGCTTTATTCTGATACAAACGGTTGCTGAGAGACAATCTCAAAATGGCATTAGGAACAACACAGTTATAGACCAAATAATCGTCAAAGCTGATGTCATAGTTAGTAATCATCATAACAAAAACTTTTGCTCTCTCACTTAATTGGTTAGTGGAATATACAACATATAGTTACCTATAGGTGAACCTTTTACTATTGTTTCTATCACAACTAATAACTCCTCCTAGATACATCCTTCAACAAATGATACATTTAAATTTACCATGTCACTGGTTGGCACTCTACTACACTAGTCGATAATAAGAACTCAATTTGATTGGTCAGCAGTTTGAAAATCCGACCTCAAGCACTTTTATGTTGTGCCAAGGTTCATGGTGGGAAAAGAGCGGTGGGCGAACCGCTATGATCCAATTTTCAAGAGTTACTGCCTTCTCATTCCCAGGCCTGGGGCCTTATTTGCCAGTCTGTTTGGGCCCTTGACATGTAATCTCTATGTCTGGATGTGATATGGAAGTGGCAGGTGCACTATATAATTTGGCCTGGAACAAGTGACCACCATTGTTTCAATCATATGTTAGAGCACCACTGTTCAGAGCTCAATTTGGTCTATTTTTTGGATTTTCTATTCTAACATGTGTATGCTTTCCTTCTGTGGCCACTTGGAGTGCTATATTCATTCATTATGGGGTCAATCGGCACGATAGCTACTTGCACCTGGCATTCAAGGATATAACTAAGTATCACTGCTACCATCTAAAAAAAATAACTTTAATAATTGCATGCTGTGTGCCCTGGGAAATGTTATCTATTGTGGTTTCAGCTTCTAAGCAGCACTCCCATCAGCTAACTGACCTTAGTGCTTGGTGCTGCTGTCTGAGCCTTGTGAGGCCTCTAATTTCGTGTTTAACAATTTTATGTCTGGATGCAGTATTTCAGAATTGGGGCCTTGCAGGGATTGGTCTGAGCAATGGCAGTACTTTGGTTCTTTCTCTACCATGTTAGTGTCCTTCATGTCTTTTGCATGCCTTCATTAATTGTTACCTGCTCGTGTATGCTGTAACCTCTCCCTATGTACTCATCTCTATACTACTTGTATAATCCTCCCTGGGTATTCTGCAACCCGCCCTACTTATGTGAATCCAAACTACTGCCCGTCCTATTCGTGTGGCTTAACCTGTTATACTCTTCATGGTGGCTGTGTGACCATTTGTATTTTACTGAATGTTACTCAGCTTGTACTTTCATTGATGCTCGGGAGCAGGAGGGCGCATGGGCAGACATGGTGCAACTCTCTTTTCCATTATCACATGCACTCTCTATTTTGGAAGTCATCAATTTTAGCACCTTTCGTCTTGTCTCCTTTTGAACACATTAAGTTTCATGTCAATTTGGGTTTCCAAGATGTCCACTGACGTTTGATTGGCTTCCAGGCCTTCGAGCCTGTCATCTATTGAATCCACCCTTCTGTCAAGTTTATCCAGCCTATTGCGAATGTCAGAGTTTATGCCCCTTATCTCCTTGAGGAGCCCTGCTGTGTCCTTCGTTGACATGGCATCCTCTGCCATCATTGGCGTTGACTTTCGTTCTGCAGGTAACGCTGTAGTGGGCTGCCTGAAAATAAATATTTCTGTAGGACGTTCCTCCAGGACATGAAAGGAAGCTTCCTGCCCCACTGCAAGACCAATCACCTTTACTATGGCCTTTCTCTGTTGAGTGTTGATTGCCCGGGAAGGCAAATAAAGAGAAGGACACTAGTGTCACTGACTCAATGACAAACACTTAGACGTAGACACACAGTCATTTTTTGTTGGCCAACATGCGGCCTGATCACAGACACACACCAGAAGGAGAACGATGGCCGTTTGAGGAATAAGTGCATGCTCCTACACACTACCCCAATAGAGAGCAAGGCCTTGAGAAATCCATTTCGAGAGAATGGGTAACCCAAATATTAAAGCTTTCCAAAGATCACTGACTGTAGGTCTACTATCCTGGCATGGAGGTCGCTTTGCTGGTGGGGGACCTCATTTGTATTTGTATTTATTTATATTTGTACTTATTTTATTTGTATAGCGCAAACCAGGCCCAAGGGCAACCGGGCGCATTTCTTCAAAACATAGTTACATGAGGAATTACAGTTGAGGAGTGCAATGCAGTAGTGCAATGCCAGCCAGGTTATGGGCGCTAACCAGGCCTGCCAGGATGAAGTGGATAATTTATTTTACTGCCAGACACTCTCCCTATGGGACAATATGTTCAGATCTCTGCATGGGGGAGTCAAAGGTTGGCTCATCCCGTTATATCTGTTGGTCTGGAAGCAGCAAGGCTTGGGCTGCCATCGTCTGCATGCCCCCTGCTGGCTCTGCAATTCTCATTCTTATTAGAAGACAATGAAGATTGGCCAGAGCTTGAGGTGATGATGAATGCTTTCCATTTTGTATTATTGGTCGGATACTTTTTGCTGTTTTTGTAGTTTGCCAGAGACAAAGCTAGCAATTCAAGATACATCCAATTGGAGAAGCCCAATCTGGACATGACTAATGTTAAAATGGCTTGAATCTTAAAAGTGGAGGTTAAAATCAAAAACAAAGCAAAAGATGCACACACAAAATCAAATCGAGGAACCTGCTTAAAATTAGTTCTGATATAAATTGAGAGTTAATTCTGACATACAGATTTCTGACCTTAGTGACTAGCAGTGCGTAAGTGCCCAGTAAGGCTAGCCAAATCTTCCTCGACTTGGCTTTCAAATGACCCAACAACCATAACCTCAGTTGTACTTGCTCAATAAGAGTGTATTGGTTGTCATTCAGGAATCAATTTAATTCATACATGCTGAAAGATTATTTTGTCCTGAGCCAGTGGCTGGTTGTAACATTGCAGGAATCCAAAATGGACCAATAGTTTCATTAATCACTTAATGTAAAGAATAAACAAGGTGGGAATAGTGCAGAGCGTTAAGGCACCCCACAGGAGTTTCAAAGGTCGATTGGAAAGGACCTATTGACACTGAAAAGCCTCTGCCAGAAAGAAACAAACCAACCTAACTAAGGGTAAAACCTGCAAAAAACAATTTGTGCAATGTGGATAGGAGAACAAGGGGGCTGACAGTGGTGAACACAGCTAATAGATCCCACTGTATTTGCATTCCCCTCTCACTTTCTACTTTATTGTGACTACTGTATTGTACATTTGTTGCATTGTTTGCATCTCTCTTCTTACTCCTCTAAGTGCCCCAGGGTTAGTGGTGTTCTGCTTATTTCTGAACTGTATTCCATTTCCCCTTGTATGCCTTCTCCCTTTGTGTGCCCATAGTGTATGACCCCCCAACCACCTCCAGATTGGGATGCCTTCTCTTTGATCTCTGCCTTGCACCCCTCTACTGTCCTCACAGTCTCCCTATCTTCTCTAACTGCTATCTCCTATCCTATCCCTCTAACTAAGTCTGGTAGGAAGAAGCTCAAAAGGGACATACTGGTCTCGACCCAGGCCTCCCTATTTCAAAACCTACACCAGTGTTTCCTCCAGACAGACCCTCACTGACATCCTCTTTGTCATTCCCTCTCCAGGCCTATTGACCCCCATATGGTCTCTGTTATTTCTCCTTTTTCCTCCTCTCCCATTAATGGTGGCACTTGGTGGGAAGTCCTCCTGGCCCCCTTCGTTTCCTCCAAGACCATCATTAATGCTTATCTGAATGGCACCGTCTTGGTCCAGGCCTCTCAGTCCAATATCCTCCTTTTCAATAGACGCTTACTGTGTGTTATCACTTTCCTTCTCCTGCAACTCCTACCTACAACTCTCTGGCTCCTCCACCACCTACCTCTTCCGCCATCTCTCTGGCACCCTCCTCAGCTTCTCTGGATGCTCTCCCTCCTCCTTCCTCTGCTACCTCTCTGGTGCCTTCTTCTTCCTCTCTGACCACTCTGCCCTCTCCTTCTTCCTCCTCTGCCCACTCACGGGCACCTCCAACACCTCTGCAAGATGTACCTCATGCCTGGACCCCTCCACGGAAGTCTTTCAAAAGTGGCAATTTGCTCCACATCGCTATCCTTAACACTTGCTGTGCTGTCAAACACTACTATGACATCTGCCGACTCATCGAAGAACTTGATCTGGATGTCCTCGGTCTCACTGAGACATGGTTCACAGCAAGCTATGACACAAGTTTTGACACTCTCTTCCCTGACACCTACAAGATCCTCTCTGTCCGCAGACCAACTGTCCAGGAGGTGGAGTAGCCCTGATCTTCCCGGAGTGGATCCCTGCTTCTGCCATTCCTACAAAGGCCTACTCCTCCTTTGAAAACCTGATCTGCAGGTTCTCTATCTCTCCTGGCCTCTCTCTTACTGTGGCCACCATCTGCAGGCCACCTGGCCAGGTCACACTCTTCCTGTATGAGTGGGCAGACCTCTCTTCCTCTCTACTTGCCTCTACCGCTCAACTTCTACTCCTCAGAGACATCATCATCCACTTGGACGCTTCTAGCCCCTCCCTGGGCTCTTTCTCAATCTCTGTGAGTCTCTATCTCTCTCCATTCTTCCCTCTGGCCCAACACACTCTTTCTTCTCTTGTTTCAATCTTTCACTCTCTGTCCCCCAGGTAAAGCTGACCCCAGCACTGCCACCCACCTTCTCGGTCATCCGGCCCATGAAGCATGTGTCAGTCAAGGCTTTTCTCTCCTCCTCCTACACATGCGACTGACTCACACTCTGACACAGCCCTCTGCAACCTGCATCTCTCAATCTCTAACACTCTTTGTGCCCTTGCCAGAGGAACTCTTGGTATGATTCCGACCTCGCCACACTTAAACGCATAGTGTAGGGTGGCTGAGAGGAAGTGGAGGGCATCAGGCTCATCCTCTGACAAATTGGCCTACTGCCTGCTTGTATTGCTCTCCCAGAGTGCACGGACAGTCATAAATCACCAGTGCAATTACGGAGCCAATACTTTGAACGCAGGAAGACGCAATAACTTGCAACCACACACTCTTAGAAAATAATGAGCACTTATACGGCTATTTATTCAAAGCTTAGAAGCAACCAGTGATACCATAGAAATAAATCACAGAAGAAACAGAGAATTCAAAAGAAAATACATCACTGTGAGCGTAACTGGATTCCTCATCTCGCCAGAAGTGTCTGGAAGACCTCGATAACAGTCAGGCCGAGAGCACAACAGCCTACAGGTATGCCGGACGGAAGCATCGCCCCTCCGACTGAAGTCTCACCTGACTGCTCACGGGTTCCACATATATGCACACTTCAAAAAGGGGATGCAATTTCTCGAACCTTCTGGCAATGCACTTGCGCATTGATGAGCAGCCGTTGGTTGCCAGCTGGGTCAACCGACAGTAACCTCAAGGAGCAAAGTGTCTCCCTCCTCTAAAAACAAGCACCACGGAAAACAGTCCCATAGCTCATAACAAGACATAACAAAGTTAGCTTTCCTAGTAGAAATGTCCTTGACTGCATACCATGTTTGGAAAGCATGTTTTCTTCAGCATCGTGAATCTAGGTCTCAGCAAAATGAGTGCAGCTTTTCACTGTGGCATGAAGTAAATATCCATCATGGCTCCGAGCGCTCCCAGAATGCACTGCACACCAGCACCATGTTTTAGCTCAAGCATAACACTGCTCCAAAGGCAATTATAGACTATCTGTGTTGTCCATGAAGAGAGCTTACATCCAAGCCTGCATTTCTGCAGCCTGTGAGAACATGTTACAAATATACCTCTGGCCTATCCCCGCATGGGCAGCCTTTTGTCAGTCTTAGACAATCCCCTAGGGGGGTGTGGATCACTATTCCCCCCTGCTCTTGTATCTTAGGGCCTCTGTGCATTGTGTTACTCCTAGATTACTCCTAACACATATTCCCATGGATACACTAACATAAGACACAAAGAAAACACATTAATCTATTCAACAATAGAAACACTTTTATTCCTACATAGCAATGCATGATGTAAACACTACTATAATGCAAATCTCGAATTTGCACCTTTTATGCTTTTGGTGCAAATCTACCATGCAATGCAATTACTATAAGCCTTACAGGCTTCTAATGCAAGCAATCTAATAACTCCAATCCACACCATTCCTCTCTTTCTCTAAGACAAACCCTGCCTTATTACCCCATCTATCATGTCAGCCAAAGCTCTATGTGAGTGTCTGTTCTAATTGCCCATGTATGTGTCTTATTCAGATCAATACTCCCCTCTCCAGCTCACTCTGCCAGTCTGGTCACTCGAACTGCCTCAATGCCTCTGGCGAGCTCTCGAACTCTGCTCTCATCGGAATGCTTCCCCAAGCTTCTGAACTCCCAAAGTGATTGGATTCAGCTGCACCAAAAACACTTCTTCCTCAGTGGCAACTTCCCTTCATTTGCCTCTCGATCTCATGCCAACCAAACGTCTCTCTCCAAGTCATCTACATCTACATCTAAAAACTACACTCTCCTCACCTCTGGTTATACTATTCAATGACGTACACCTATCCATGGTTACACTAGTTCTCTAAGCTAAAATTCCTCTTTTTCTATCTGTCAGCATTTCTAAATGTGAACAGTGCCCAAATGTCTGTGATGCATGTACTTGTATTTTTCAATCCCTGCGTGTTCTGGTCATCATGACATTTTCTACATAGCTATACCATGGCCTTCTTCTGTCTGCCTGCGGTACAACACACCATCCCCTCATATTTCTATATTCAAATCCCTCAATCCTTCTGCATGTCTCTGTGAAACAAACTCTTCTCCCTCCATCAAGGAGCACATCGACACCCTCGCTCCAGCCTAGGCCAATTTCTGCAATCACTTTTTTGCCACTGGGACCTTTCCCTACCCCCGAAAGCACTCCCTTGTGCACCCCCTCCAAAAGAAGCCCTCTGCCTATCCTTCCTTTCTGGCAAACTACTGTCCGATCTCTATCACTCCTATCCTGGGCAAAATCCTGGAAAAGCTGGCCATCTCCGAGTTTACTCTCCAAACTGAATCTGTTGGTTGTCTCCATGACCTCCAGTCTGGCTTTAGAGCGACCAAAAGCATGGAAACTGCTCTTCTGAACACCTGTGAAGACGTGCTCTCTAATATTGACTGTAATCTTCCTTCTGTCCTCATTCTCCTTAATATATCCTCTGCTTTCGATACTGTCAACCACGGCATCCTGATCAATTCTCTCCATTACAACCTGGGCATCACAAGTCAGGCCCTAGCCTAGTTGACCTCTTTTCTCTCCGATCGACCCTCTCAGGTCCAACATTGGTCCTTTTTCTCTCTCACCTTTCTCTCTACATGTGGTGTTCCCCAGGGTTCTAAACTCTCACCATGGCTCTTCAACCATGACTTGGCTCCCCTGGCCCACCTCATCTCTGCCTTCTGTTCTAACTTTGAGTGTTATGCGGATGACACTCAGCTCTCCTTCAGGCTTCTCTCAGCCTCCTCTGCTCTCTCGCTCATACCTGACTGTCTACCCGCGATTCAGGAATGGTGTGCCTCCAACGATCTTTGCCTTATTGCATGTAAGACTAAGATCCTTCTGATTGGGGACCCTGCTCCTGCTTTCCCTCTCTTGCTCTGGCCGCCTGGCATGGGCCCTCTACCCGCACCTTCTTGTGAGGAGAAGAACCTTCGTGTCATCTTTGACTCCACCCTCTTCTTCTCTCCTCACATCTCTGACATCTCTAAGAAGTCAAACTACCAGCTGCACCTCCTCAGAGATATTATTCCTTTTCTCACTTTCCCCCAGAAGCACACTGTCTCCAGCGCCCTGGTTTTCTCTAGGCTGGACTACTGCAACAGCCTCTTTCTAAATCTGCCTGCCTGCCTCTACTCTTCGCCCTTTGCAACTAATCCAGAACAAGACTGCAAGACTTGCCCTTAGCCTCAAGTCCAGGGATCGCATCACTCCAGACCTGAAAGCTCTCCACTGGCTCCCAGTGGCTGCAAGGATCAAGTTCAACACCCTCTGCATCATCGACAAGGCTTTATGGGTCCAGGGACCACACTACATCAAACTCTCTCTTTCTAAGCATCTTCCTTTTCGAGCCCTCTCCAGTCAGAGAGTGAGGGTAGATCTCTGTCCTCACCTGGGGCCTCCCTCTGGAATATCTGCCCTGCCTCTTTCAAACTTGAGCAGGTCCATTTAAGATTCAGGAAGCTACTCAAGCTACTTTTCGCTTCTGTTTTCCCTCTCTCTCTCCCCTGCTGATGCTCCTGTCTGCTGCACTAACTGGTTACCTGGCCACCCACTGAACCACATGGGCACCAGGCTCCTGCCTGACCAGTAGCCCCTTGCTTTGCCTGCGGGCCTCCCTCCCACTTACGGACTGTACGTGCAACCCTACAGTCCCCTGCCTCTCTGCACTTACTTGAGCCATCACCCTGGCAGTATTAACCACAAATTACCACTGGACCCCCCCACCCCTCTCTCTCTGGTACTTCTCCTCTTCCCTCCTTCTCGCAGTTGCACAATCGGAATGACTCAAGGCCTAGTAAGATCGTTTGTTTTGTCCTCTCTCTGTCTACACTTCCTTGTCTTGTCGTGCCGAGAAACACTTGCGTACAGGAGCATTATAAATGACGTATCATATCATATATAGTAGGTTTATCACTACGAAACCACAACCCAAAAGTATCTGATTTTGTCTAGCATTGAGATTATGACACATTCTGCCTAAAGCTTGCTTGGTTTGGGGTTGTATATTTTACTGATCAATACATTAAGCACATCGGTTTAAAATGAATGCTTCAATATCGTACAATAGTTACTAATGTCTTCCGGTTCTGCAGATTTTTCCTTCAGCAATGGCGTAACTGGAATTTGTTTGAAATGATTTGGAAACCTCACCATTCATGGAGATTAATTTGTTTTCTTAACTAGAAATGAACCTGAAATAATGCAAGGACATTCCCTTCCTGCTATTATTGACAGTTGGGGAAAGTTATACATGTACACAAATAATGTTAAAGGAGTGAAAAGGGGGGAATTTAGCTCTTTGGGGAAAACTTCTAAACATTAAAGTTTTTCATCTTTGGGGTATATGTGTTGGAATCAGCCTAAAAATTTGTACTAGTTTGTAGAACATTCTTAAACAGGCCACTTTGAACAGGATAATCACAAAACAGCACATTTTTACATCATTTTTCTAGACTGACAGCACATTGGACCTCTGTAATAGTGATACATTGTTGTACAATGTTTTGAAAGTTTGAAGATGTCACCAATTTAAATGTTTTTTTCTAATCTAAATACTTGCATCTTGGTGTTTTTAGTATTTTGTATGATTAATTTTCGTAAAGTAGATCAAATTCTGTTCTGTGCATATTTGAATACATCTATAAACACAAGGGTGTGCCTGAACATACAAAGTAAAAAAATATCATTTGTGGAGCTAACAGTATTATTCTCCTGGTAGCCTAAACAATAGATTAAATCAAATTCAATATTTTAATTTACTGGTCTCTCACCAGTCAAAGCACATGTCTTTATGACATGTTAGTTGTCCAAGGTTGGCTATTAAGATGCTAACCGATCAGAATGTGTAATGGTACACTGCCCATGAAGCAAGGTGTCAGCCAATCATATATTGTAGAGATGACGGGCCTCATTATGACCCGGCAGTAGCATTGCCGATAAAAACGGCACAGCTGTCGCCAGAGTCATTTTTTTTCCGGCGCCCGGCAATGGTGACTTTCAGGAGGAGTCATCAGACAAGCGGTACCCAAATAGAAATGTAACCCCTATATAATGTATATGTAGTCACCACTATTGACCAATCTCGTGCCACGTAGGTTTTGGTAACTAAGATTACAGTATGATGTCAGTTATGACACATGTTGAACATATAAAATGCTGTTTTTGATCATGTTGCCAGCACCACTAATGCTATAATTGTATGCTGTCCCTACTTTTTTTAGATGATAATAAAGCTGGGTTTTTGATTGCACTTTATCTTTTTCCGTAATTGAGTCTGGTTGGATCTGGCTCCCTCTATGTCATTTGGGACTTCTCAGGCCGTATTAACAATATGCTTTCCAAGATAGGCACAGTCTTAAAATTGGGGCTAAATAATCTTCCACAATTACTGATGTTATTTTTAAAAAAAATATTGGAGTGAAAGGATTAAAAACACACAATTAGAAAGCAGAATCAGTATCATATTGGCAAAATGATCAATATCTATATAAAAATGAGCTTTTTTGATTAGCGCAGAGAAAAAGTCTGACCCATTGCACTTGCAAACGAGTTTGAGTGTGAGACTGGACACAGTGCAGGTGTAAACAAAGCAGGCCATTGCAAATAATGTTTGCTAAGGCTTTGGGGTCTTTTTAGATAACGTGCTAATTGTATGCAGAGTACCGTCAATGACTTAAATTCTGGACTGTCCGCTGCTTGCCGTTTTCTTCATTATCAAAACGTAATGCAAAGCCCAAGCATACCAACGCGTATAATTACCTTTAAGCCTAGTTTTCACATTCGTGTTTGTTAAAAATCTAAATACTGGCTGGTAATTCCACTTGGCAGGCACCCTATGTTTAGCAGTTGCTAAATAGTGTTCGATTTTAGAGAATCTTCCCATGTTTTTACCTGCATGAAATCCCTTGCAGGCATAAACCTATGTGCACTTTGAAGACATAGGAAAGGCCAGCACAGACTTGAATTATGCTGCATTGCTGCATGCCCTTTTCTGCCTTTAAAGGAAAGGAAAACATCCTGGTGTCGTAAAGAAAGATAAAGAACACTTTACGCCATGGTTTACGGCTTGGTTTACCGTGCTCTGGCTTTTAAAAGGAGCCCCTTCGCTTTTTTTCATTTCCATCATTCATCAGGCTAAACTAATAAAATGGAGGCTAAACTACTTATAAATTGAGAATGCAAAAATAATCTCTAAAGCGTGCATGCTCACTTGGTGTAAACCTGATGGACAGTTGAGGGATTAGTATATTTTCCCAAGATGCAACCAGGATAATAGCCCACTGGGTAGAATGTTCCAGAGAGATATTGCAAACCAGTGATAGAAATCTATCTACCCATTGTTCACTTTCTCCTTTGCTCCTCAGTTCTCACCCTGACAATGCCTACAGCTGCCATAGGAACCAATCACTATTTCTAAGGATCACAATCTCAACAGCTAGTGTCACAGTCAATGCTTCAGAGGTTCTCTTTGATACAGCTACAGAATAAAGATGGAAGCTACACTGATCCATTCAACTGCCCTATAACTCTATAAAGGCAATAACCCTGGCATTTAAGCATTCCAGATGTCCTTGTATTGCAACCTCTGGCTCACAGTACCTTCCGAGTTCCTTGCTCCAATGTTCAGGAGTGTAGCATGATGTCGGCCTAAGAATCCTGCCTGAGCACTAATGATCCCTACACGTTGCTGGCAATTAATCAATGTTGATGATCCTTGCTTTTTCTTTTTGATATTCAAATAGTACTAACGTATTTCCAATGGATCCATGTGACTTGTCAGTGGGTATTTTGGGGAGCCTGCATCTCATTGTTAGCTCTATTCCTGAACATCACCTGGGACAACCTCGTCGAAATTTGAACTTTTGAAGTGAAAGCTGGTGCGATGGTACTGAAGCATGCTTAACCCATGTGCTACCCAACTGATTCCCTCTGCTATCAATTTAAGGTAACGCATCCCAGATGTCTGGGGCTTGACAGAACAGTGTTTTGTTGCAGTGTTTTGTTTCTTTGAAGCACCTACCTTCTTTCTGTTCAGCAATCACGATTATCACTTAAAAAGGTGTAAACATTGTCTATACTTTACTCATGAAGTTAAGTTTTTGTGGGCATCTGAAGCTATACTGTATTTTCCAATGGTTGTTTTAAAGTGCAGATGGATAAGAGTTAGTAATCCCTCCCAACTATGTTTTTACGCTTGATGTTGTAAGTTCGTAGGAATGGGCCTGACTCTTATGGTGTAATAAAATCAATTGTGGCTAGGTTATAAGTAAATCAGTATCAGGTCCCTCTCTTCTGTCGTAGAGGAAGCCATATTATTATAGTAATATGTTGCTCAGAGCATATTTTAATGTTTTACCCTTAGAACATTTCAGCAAGGCAGAAAAGCTTAATATAGTGTGCTAAATAGGAAAAACTAGCTCTGGCTGACGGTCCCCGTTGTTTAGGAAAATTGCCATATTCCTTGCAAGCAAACCTCTTTGTCTATCCCAGATTTACCAAAGCAGAAATCAGATCTAACATGGTGTCCTTGCTATTCAGAGAATTGAGCTCTGAATGTTTCCCCAGCTCGATATTTCATGCTCACAAATAGAAATGCAAAAGCTTCCTTTCGTGCAAGGAGGCTTATTCCCGGGATAACCCCATACTCGCTATCTTGAGTGACTGGCCTGGGCATCACCTTGCCTCTTTGTTCCCTGTGTGGTACTCTAAGTCTTTCTTGTTTCTGCATCCAAGTCACGAAGGGAGAAGACTTCCAACTCCACCAGTGGACTTGAAGACCTTCATCGAAAACAACAAAATCAACTTGCTTGAGTCATATCATTTTGTAAATTTAGTGACACAATAAAGGGTTTCATTCTTAACAATTGGCAGCTGTTATAGGCTGTTGAGCCTACCTTTATGAAAGCAATATTTGCCTTCAAAAAAGGCAAAACCTGGAAATTGGAGCGGGCATTGCAGATTGGTAAACTCAACACACTATCTTTGCTGAATGCACTACAAGTCATTGGACATGTTCGATTTGGGGAGTGTATGGCTAATGTTAGTCATGAAGGAACGATTTGGGAATCATGCACTCAAAACATAACAAATTATGTGTATATAATTACCTGTTGATGTAACAAAATGTATGTGGCAAAAGCAAAACATCCGGTGTGTACCCGAATCAATGAAAACTAGGAAATATACAATATATCGCACAATTTGATATAGTCCTATGAGTATATCTTAAAACATGCCCATCACTTTTGTATCTATTTCTTGCCAAATGTTTTACTTCGATGGCAATACGTTATGAATCTCCATGGCCAAAGGAGAGTATTATTTTATGCACTCATACAGTGGTTATTGGCGATGTAGCATGCTGGCCAACTATTAGCGGTGAAGCACACCTATCGTCCATCTAATCATGTGTGAAGACGTAGTGAAAGGAACACACAAAATGAAATGCGGACGACTCTCTTAAATAAAGCAATATGTCAACATAGTGATAATTGGAACGAATTTCGCTGGAGACTGCCATTAATTGAACATCTTTGCGAGCCAACAATTAGTACAACTAACATATGTCAGTTTCTTGCTAACAACAGAAAAAAAACCTCTTTTTTTAGTTCTAAAATATTGAACAAGACATGCATATCAAAAGTGAGTAACCCAGAAATGTGTGCTGGGTGTAGTTGGTGGTGGTCACTTGCCTGAAGTGAGGGTGCCGTAAAAAATGAGTTGCATTCTCCCTACACAGATTTGAAAGCTCTATCATTCCATTGCAAGGTATGCCCAAAATCATGATTAGTCAAAATATCACTCCAATGAGCAATGAAAGTGCATGAGTTGAAAGAAAAATAAATGTTTATTAAATGCATTGTAGGTCGAAAATAATACAAGCATCATTCAATGTGTCATCATTAAATGGTGGTTTTTATAGGAGTGAGTGACATCGTAGGCTTAACAATGTTTCAAGATTCATGTAAATTTGTATTCAGTGATTGGACAGTGATTGCTATCCCATACAGAAATCTCTACAGTACCTAGATCTATTGGCCTAAACTACCCCTCTTAACCAACCTAATGACCTCTTCTTGACAATTCCCTAAAAAACGATTATCCTGAATCTCTATTTGTATTGGTTGTTCTTAATTCTTACATTTTGGAACATACAAATCAGTTCCCCATTGGCTATCCCACCTCGAGTGTTCCATTGTGTGTTTCTCCCCCCTTCATTAACCAATCATGTGGTGAGGTGTGGGCAGTGTGGTAACCAAAACAAATACCACATCATTTTCTAACTGGCACAAAATGTTGGTGTTGAGGAGGCCCCCAAATACCTAATAGGACCTGAGGTATCAAACTCAGTCCAGTCATGACGCAGTGATGGGGTTGACAAAGTGCTCAGCAAAACCCAGCTTCATTCAAATCAAGGCAAAGCCGGGACAGCATACAAGTATTCAGATTTCGCTGCTCTCAACATGTTAATCAAAAACAAGTGCTTAAGTAGTAAAAACGCGTAATAAATGATGTGTCAACATGATATCAGTTCACACAATTTGTGGGGAATGAGGATAGGCAGGGTTGGCTAAATATATATTCCACAGGGTTTAAACATTTCATTATGTTACAATTATCTGATGGCTCCACCTGGAACCACCCCTACATTGATAGAGGTTAAAATACATCATCTCTATGACAAGTAGTTGATTGGCATACTATTTCATGGGCGGTGTGACAGCAAGGATTTTGATAGGTTGGCTCCTTACTAACCAAGCTTGGACACTTGATAGGTCTTCAAGATATGAGCCAGACTTAAAGTGGGGGGACAGAGGTCTATGTACTGCTCTTCTTACAATTAAAAGTTACCATCCCTCATTCTCAGGCCATGAGACCAGGAAATCCCTTTTTACTTGGCCTTGTGTGGTGCCTTGTCTATGTGTGTGTTTAGGGAGTACTGCTGGTATCCTATCTGTGTTTGCTTATAATGAACGGTCAGTGCTCTCTGTGTATAGGTCACATGCAAAGATGCTATGTATAATATCGAATTCCCTTTTATTATTTAAGGTTTTAGCTAATATTAATGTGCTGTCCCTGTCAAGAGGGGATAGGAACCCCAGGATTGCAAAGCCTACAGGGAGCAATCCAGAGCAGTCCATCCCCTGAGAATGAGAATGAAGGTGGCAGTTGAGAGGGTCCCAGTTCCTATCGCCCTGTGCCCACGTATTCTTATGCAGCACTTATATATCTCACGCCACACCTTCTACATATGATGATTACCAGTCTTTTCTTTTATTGTAGAGCCACAATACAAGACATGGGACAAAAATGAAAGCATCAAAGAGATAACAGCCTTCCAAGGCCCCACGCTGAGTGCAACCTATCATCCTGGAACCAAATTCATGAATGCAACCATGCTGCATTCAGCGATATCAGCATCCCACCACTACAAGAAGAGAACCTACGGCAAGAGGGAGAGTCTGCAGAACAGCAATATTGCGGCTGTGGGAGAAGCACCACAAAGCTCTGCAGTACTGGAAGCAACACTACACTGGCTGCTGGTGCCTTCACTAGGCCACCAGTGATTTTACAATTGGGTTTTAATCCTGAAAGGGTCTATACTTAGCATGAGGGCACCCCAGACTATAGCCCTAAGCCCTAATATGTATATTGAATGCAATGAGCCCCCATCATGGTACCCCGATGGGCCAGCATGATGAAAAGGGCAAGGGGTAAGCTCATATTTTACAGTTTTGCTGTTTTTGTAACACCTCAGGTGGGAAAGACAGGCTTAGATTTGTCCGGGAAAGGAGGGCAGTGATAGAAGGGCAGACATAAAAGGAAGGGCTTGACACATGAAGTTGTTTGGGTGAGGTTAAAGGAGGTGAAGGTGGAAGATGAAGCAAGCAGTAGGAAACAGGAAGGACCAGCAGAGTGTTTAGGCGACCTCTGGAGAAGGTAAGTATTGTTAGTCAGTGCAAGTGGTACTGCTATATGAGTGGGCATGATAGTGTGATGGATGGGGGAAATATGAGAGTATTGGAGTGACTGCCATGCCATGTGTATATAACTGAATAAAATGAGTGGTGGACTGAGCAGGAGTTGGAGGATTTGGAATAGTTGTAGTGTGGAGGAGGTGAGTTGTAGTATGGAGGTGGATGCAGTGTGACAGGGGAATTTCTAGTGTGGAAGAGGACATTGCAGTGTGTAGGAGGGGGTAGTAGAGTAGAGGAAGGAGGGCAAAGGATTGAGTCAGAGTACAGTGGATGGAGAAGTAAACAATGAAGGGTGGAGGTGAAGCCTAGAAGGTGCAAGAGACACCAGAAGCACAGGGAGAGAGGGACAAGACTGGAAATGGGAGGAATTGGAGGAGGAGAGTAGTACGAGCTATAGAGAGGCAAATGAGAGCATGAACATGGCACACAAACGATTGAGTTAATTCAACACAATCCTTACCCATGTAAGAGACAGCATAGTGGAAGGTAATTACCCCAAATCTCATCTTGAGATTAATTGGAATGATGCACTGTCATTGGACTAGTAAAATATACCAGAAACAGTTACATGGGACAGTACACTATTTAAAAAGGAATACTCCCAAACCAGGCAATGAAAAAATATTTAAATGTATTAAAGTCTCATAAAAGGATGCCCGGAGAGGGGTATCTAAAAGTCAGATACAGAAAAAACTCAAATTACACAGCAAAAAATCATTACACTGCAATTTCAAAGTCAATACAAAAGTGGGGTTAGTATGTGTTTTTTTAGTGCAGTGTTAATTGCACAAACCTATAATAGGGTAGAAGCAGAAATATTATATTTAACAAGACTCTGTCAACAAAAGGTGTATGTACACGTGTTTCTTAACTCCTTTAGTGGTGTCAGTAACTAATGCTCTCGTGGCCTGCTGATTTTGATAATTCAAAGAGCTGAGGAAGTAAACTACAAAGAATTGAGATAAAAGCTTTGGAAAGCAAGATAAACACTGATAACATCATCACAGATATAAAAACCAAATTGGAAAAAATAGAAGAGATTATTAAGTTTAAAATATTCACATTGGATAAGAACATTTCTAAACTTAAAAAGGACATAGACACATATAAAGAAACCAACATTTATCCTTATTTGATCAAATCATACTATGACGATCAAAATAAATTACACCAAAGCAGCTCTAAGAATACAGGATATCTCAAAAAAGGTTTTGTTTGTTTCTCAAACACAAGTAATAGCAGCACCAGTAGCGACCCAGACACTAGCAGTACAGCAAGCTTCTCGCGAGGAGATGGACCTCACAATCAACGGTTTTTTCAAGGAAGGGGCAAAGGGGACACAATCGACAACAATGCCCTCCACAGATGCAGACACGAAACTGGTAAGGCCCTACCCCCCAAAGTTGGTAGTCCCAGTTTTCAATCTAACAACTTAAACATTATCAGAATCAGAAAAAAACATTCTAAGTAAGGGCCTTAGTTTTGTTCCTACTGCAAAGGCAAGCAACTTTCAAATGGCCCTAGAATTACAAAAATTCTTCATAATTCTATCCTTAAAATATTTTTTCAGAAATTCGACCTCTGAAACAAACATGGATAACATCACAGGCCTAAAACCCCCATCATCCATTGTTCCAATTAACAGTATGGTCAGCCCAGCGATTCTAGCCTTCGAGAATAGAATCACTGATGAAAGTGAATTATTGCTTAAAAAAAAACATCACACAGATAACCAATCGAAGATTGAAAGATAGGCTCTACAAAAATGACAAAACAACAACACAATAGTAATTAAACCAGCCGAAAAAGGCGGTGGGATAGTTCTCTGGGATATATCAGCATATAGCATCGACGTCATAAAACAACATGACAACACTATGTTCTATCGTGTTTTAGATCAAGATCCCAGCAAACGATTGACAGAGGAAATCACCAGACTGATGCACCATGCCAATTTAGAAGGCTGGATCGATAAAGATGAGCAACGATTCCTCATTGCAAAAAATCCTATTATCCCAGCATTCTACCTCCTCCCAAAAATACATAAACATCCCACTCTCCCTCCTGGGAGAACAATAGTTTTGGCTATTAATTCTATCTTGGAGCTTCTCTTGATATATGTCAATTGGTTTTACATCCTTTCGGCATGAACATGCGTTCATACATAAAAGATACTACAAGTATGATTCACATCTTGGCAAATCTCAATATTGAAACCAATGATATTCTAGTCACTCTCGATGTGACTTCTTCATACACAAACATCCCACAACCGACTGTATCAAAGTTTTTGAACAATACTTAAACACACGCACCACCACTTTCCATCTAGTACCTTAGAATGTACAAGAAATGCCCTGACAGAAAATGTCTTCTTACACGACGGACAGTTTTACAATCAAAGACACGGCACGAGCATGGCCACTACTTTTGCGCCAGATGTGGCCAATCGTTTTATGGGCCATCTGGAAAGGGATTCCATCTTCCATCCCAGCAATCCATTTAAAAACAACATTATAAGCTGGCATCATTACATTGATTATATTTTCATGATCTGGAGAGGATCCTTGACTGAATTACTGTCATTTGTTGAATGGCTTAACTGCCAAAACAAACATATACAGTTCATAAGTGCCCATAGTAAGGAAAGGATCCCCTTTCTAGACTTATAAATTAAACAATCACTTAATGGACACCTTGAAGCCACCCTTTTCAGAGAAGAAACTTACAATACGTTCTTTTACAGTACAAAAAGCTTCCATCCATCTAGTCTCAAAGAAAACATGCCAATAGGACAATTTTTGTGGATTAGACGAAACTGCACTGAACTATCAGAGTATGAACATCATGGGAAGATCCTAAAATGGCACCGCCATGATAGAGGCTATCCTACTAAAACAATAGAGAGAGCCTACAGAAGAGCCAAACACACAGATCGGAATATAGTGTTAAACCCTTCTAAAAAAATACAAATGAAAATAAGATCACATGCGTATCCACCTTAAACCCTATCAGTAATAATCTCAGAAAAAGTACTCTAAAGAATTGGCATATGGTCAAAACACCAGATTTTGAACCGGCACCACCGAGGTTTGCATTCAAAAGACAACCTAACCTACAAGACAAAATGGTCCATACCTATCCTCGAGAACTTGAAACATTAACTACCCAAAATACTCTTTGGGACCTTCGACTGCTAGAAGGCCACTATAAATGTGGCATGTGTTCTGTATGTTCGCTAACCAAGAACATAAAAACCATTGATCTGAATGACTGAATGTGGAAATTCAAGATCTTTTGAACTGCACCACCCAGTGGGCTATACACGGCATTAAGTGTCCCTGTAACCTGTTATACATAGGGAAGACCAGATACCCTGTGAAACAGAGAATCTGTGAACACAGATCCTGTATAAAGAACAAAGTGGACAACAAGCCCCTTGTTCCCCACTTTGTTCAAAAACAACACTGCCCCTCTGAACTGTTTTGGTTTATCATCTAAACCATAGCACAGTGTCAGGTACTGTCAGGTTGGAGTGACATATTCTTTACATACAGTATCATATACTCATTTACATTGGGTCAGGGGAGACACATATTTAGTATAGAAAGGTTTTAGGAAGTTATTATGGGTTATATTTTTAAACAGCCAATTTTGCCCTTAACCTTCATTGCAGTCTATGGAAATTGCCCCAAGCCAAGATGGAGGTTCTCAGTCTAAATTCTGATTGGCTGGGGATTGTTTATAGGGAGGACAATAAACATTCTAAACTGCCTTTCATCGTCCTTGCCCAGCTGAGAGGTTGTGTGCCTTGTTGCTCCTGCTTAACTTTGTCAAGGGTGACAAGTTTCTAGCAGTTGAGCGGAAGATCTGAAAGTATAACATGAGTCATGATTGGAGTTTGGTGGAGACACAGGACAGGAGTCAGAAACTTCCTTTTTTTCTGAGGAAAGACGTTTTCAAGTCTTATTCACAAGATAAGTGACCTTCCAGTTTGTTGAACTTTGTAAAAAGGTTATATTTATCTAAGGTATTGAAATCGCAAATCTGTATCTAAAAAGATTGAAGCGCGTACGTTTGTTTTTATCGCTACATGTCAATTCAAACTAGCGCGTGAGTTTTTTCCCATTACTTTGAGCCCACGCGTGTGTCTCTGCGCGTGAGAGTGAAGCACGAGCGTGAACTTTGGACTCGCGTTTACTGTTCGTTCACGCAAGGGTTTTTCTGCGTGATAAAATAAGCGCGTGTGTTTTTTCTCGCGATTTGGTTATTAGCGCGAGTGCGTTTTACCCGCGATTGAATTGTAAGCGCGTGTGCGTTTTTCCCGTGACTTGGAGGAAAGCGCGTGTAATTTTTATCGCATCTTGGACTTTAGCGCGAGTGCGTTTTACCCGCGAATTGAATTGTCAGCGCGTGTGCGTATTTCCCGCGACTTGGAGGAAGCGCGTGTAATTCTTTATCGCGTCTTGGACTTTAGCGCAAGTGCGTTTTACCCGTGAATTGAATTGTCAGCGCGTGTGCGTATTTCCCGCGACTTGGAGGAAGCGCGTGTAATTTTTTATCGCGTCTTGGACTTTAGCGCGAGTGCGTTTTTCCCGCGAATTGGATTGTTAGCGCGTGAGCGTATTTCCTGCGATTTGGAGAAAAAGCGCGTGTGATTTTTTTTCCCGCGGGTTTTGGAATTTAGCGCATGTGCTGGCTTTCCACGTGAAGATTCCATCGCAAGTTAAATTTGTTCCTGAGAAAAAGACACTCTACAAAGAAAATATTAAAAACAAATACAAGAACTTAAAAGAACTTCCTAAAACTTATTTGAAGACCTTGTTCAAGAATCTTAGAGTTGAGCAGACTAACTACAAAGTTAAATTACATTCATGGACCTACAGAAAAGGCTGAATGATCTATAAGATTCTGGTCCACAAGTAAGACAGTCTTGTCTGCTTATCACTTCTCTGGGCATTCTGAAGAGAAGTACCAGGTATGGTTTTTAAACTATTTTGGTAAAGGATTTAGAGTTTAAGGTTAGTATAGTAACCCATGAGTAATGAGGTATATTGCATGTTTATGTTTTAACTACAGGTGAAGAACCAGCGAGTTGATAGCTTTCAGCCTGGTGTTTGTTTCTTTGTCCCTTCCCCCTTTCCCCTGAAAGTTAGGTAAACTGAGCAGTTATATTTATGTCAGCTCAGAGTGCCACATTTTGGGTGGATTGTCGGGGGTTCAGCAGCTTCTGCAGACACCAGGTTCTCAGCATGACAGTATGAAAGGCCAATAAAAAAAAGTGTCTGCCCAAGCTGTTATGAACCCCGACGAGACAACCATGGAGGCATTGGGAGCAATGGTTAGGGAAATGAGAGAAGAGTTACGGGTGGCTCATTAGGAGTATTCAAGTCTTTGTCAAAGAATGGATAAGTTAAATTTAAAGGTAACCCAAATACAAGAAAGAGAAGGTGAAGTTTCGGAAGGTGCAGGAAACCCACCCGAGTTGGTGAGAGTAGGAGAAGAACAAGAACCTAGGCTTCCCAGGGGGGCAGAGAGAGGTTTAGGAACTTTAGTTATGCCTGTTCCTTTGGCAGCTCCAGAAAGTTTCTTAGGAGATTCTAGAAAGTTTCACATTTTTCAGACTCAGTGTGAATTGCATTTTCTAATCATCCAGAGTTGTTTTCCACAGATGCTTCAAAGGTAACATTCATCTTATCATATTTATCTGGAGAAGCTTCTGCGTGGTTAGTCAAAAGAATTTGACTTTGAATAATTATTCCCTTTTCCAGACAGAATTTAAGAAAATGTTTGATAAGAGACAGTTATCTTTAGAGGTTGATGGAGAATTACTGGAACTGCGCCAGGGAGGAAAGGTGTTGATTTCTTATATCACTCAATTTAGAACTTTAATTTTAGAAAGTAAATGGCCAGAGGAGAAGAGGGCTTCCTTATTTTATAGGGGCTTAAAGGATGAGTTAAAAGATGCTCTGGCTGGAGTTTTGTAGCGACCAAATACTTTAGATGCCTTAATTGATTTGGTGGTACATTTGGATTTTCGTTTAACAGAAAGACGTTCTGAGTGTAGACGTACTCAGGGAGAGGTTAGGTTTCCGGGAAGAATGGAGAGGCCTAAAGTTGAGGTGGTAAACAGAGAAGTGAAGTCAAAGATAATTGACCAACAGAGCCGGGTGAGAGGTCCGTTGTCCAAGGAAGAGAAGGCAAGAAGAAGAGAGAATAATTTGTGCTTATACTGTGGTAGGAGTGGTCATTTTCTTGAAACCTGTCCTTTTACCCCCAAGAAGATCTCCAAATCTTCAGGCAGAGTACAACAAGTGGCTAACACAATACAGACAGCGGTTCCTCACATAACTGTGAACGTATCCTTGATGTTCGAAAAGGTATTTTTAGGTTCTGGGCCAATTATTATTGATTCAGGAGCTACGGGTAATTTTATGGATAGAGGATTGGCAAAAACTCTAGGTGTTCCTATAGTTGCTAAGAAAGAAATGGAGCAGGTCAGAGCAGTTGATGGGACATCTCTTTCTTCAGGTCCAATCACTCATAATACAGAGTTACTTGAGATGGAGATGACTGGAGGTCATAAAGGAAATATCTCTTTTCAGTTAATTGACGCGCCAATCTTGAAAATTATTTTGGGGATGCCCTGGCTTACACTTCATAATCCCTGAATCGATTGGGGTGCAAGAATTGTATCCTTAGAATCAACTTTTTGTCAGGAACATTGTCTTTCAGGAGAATCTTTTGAAGAGAAAGAAAAAGTTGTGAATTTTGTTTCATTCTCGCTTGCAGAAAGAGGGGCAATAGGTTTTGACATTGGAGCAGTTGTGGGTGAACTTCCAACTTGTCATCAGGATTTTTTGGATGTTTTTGATGAAAAGGAAGCTGGAGAGTTGCCTCCTCATAGACCTTTTGACTGCAAGATAGAGTTGGAGCCTGGAGCTATTTTACCAAGCAGTAGGGTTTATGCCTTGACTGAAAAAGAGAAATATTATTTGAAAGAATATTTAAAGGAAAATTTGGCTAAAGGATTTATTCGGCACTCTCAATCGCCGGCAGCCTCACCATTGTTCTTTGTGCCTAAAGCTGATGGTTCTCTCAGAACTTGTATAGATTACAGGGCAGTAAATAGAATGACAGTAAAAAATCGGTATCCTCTCCCTCTCATTTCAGAAATGTTAAACCAAATCCAAGGTGCAACCATATTTTCTAAGTTGGATTTACGTGGAGCTTATCATCTTGTAAGGGTCCAAGAGGGGGATGAGTGGAAGACGGCATTTAAAACCAGATTTGTCCTGTACGAGTATCAAGTGATGCCTTTCGGTCTTTGCAATGCCCCAGCGGCTTTTCAATTTTTTATCGATGAGGTTCTTCGGGAATTTCTTGATGTTTTTGTTATCGTCTATATTGACGACATTTTGATTTTTTCCCAGAATTTGGAGAAACACAAAATTCACGTTCGACAGGTCTTAAGGAAATTGAGAGAGAATAATCTTTACGCTAAATTGGAGAAGAGTCAGTTCCATACGGATTCGGTAGAATTTTTAGGATTTGTGATCACTCCTTGTGGCCTGGAAATTAATCCAAAAAAGGTGGAAGCGGTTCGTGATTGGCCTACTCCAACTAAGGTGAAGGAGATCCAGAGCTTTTTGGGATTTGCCAATTTTTACCGAAGATTCATTGAAGGCTTCACCAGTTTAGTAGCTCCAATTACTCGACTTTTACAAAAAGCAGTTCCATTTGTTTTGGAAGCTAAGGCTGATGAGGCTTTTCAAATTTTGAAGGAGAAATTCATTACCTCTCCTATCTTGATTCACCCTGATACTTCCAAACCATTTTTGTAGAGGCTGATGCTTCCAATGTGGCAATGGGAGCAGTGTTGTCTCAGAGGCATAATGTTACAGGACAATTGCATCCAGTGGCCTACTTTTCTAAGAGATTTTCACCTGCGGAGGAAAATTACACCATTTCAGACCGAGAGCTTCTTGCTATCAAAGCAGCATTTGAAGAATGGCGACATTTTCTAAAAGGAGCACCTCACACTGTGACTGTATTAACTGACCACCGAAATTTACTTTTTTTGAAGACAGCAAAAACTCTGACACCTCGACAACTTAGGTGGTCATTATTTTTTGCGGATTATGACTTTATAGTAACTTTTAAGCCAGGTAATCAAAATAAAAAAGCAGATGCTCTGTCACGGCAGTTTCCAGAAAGTGAGGTTAAGTCGGTCTGTGAGCCTCTTCCATTGATCGCTCCAGAACGTTTTGTTCTTGCTGGGGTTGAAAAGGAGAACGAAATCTTCAATAAAGTACGGGAATCCATTTCTGAGACACAACTTGAAGATTGGGTTTGTTTGGATCCAGCTCGCAAAATTAAAGATGGTTTACCTTATTTAGATGACAGACTCTATTTACCATCAATTGAACTTAGAGAAAAAATGTTGAAGGAGTGTCACAAATCAGTCTTGGCAGGACATCCAGGGTATCGGAAGATTCTTGAGTTGATCAGAAGAAATTTTTGGTGGGAACAAATTCGACAAGATACCCTTAATTTTGTTAAGACCTGTGAAATTTGTGCTAGATCTAAGAATCTCATCGGAAAGCCTTCTGGGTTATTGGAGCCGTTACCAGTTCCACCGCGGCCTTGGTACTCAGTGTCTTTAGATTTCATCACGGATCTTCCACAAGATAAAGGGTGTACTCCGGTATTGGTTGTAGTTGATTTACTCACTAAAGAAGCACATTTCATTCCAATGAAGGGAGAGGTTACCGCTGATAATTTAGCACACAGTTTCTTGCAAGAAGTGGTAAGATTACATGGAATTCCCAGTCAGGTCATCTCAGATAGAGGTTCTCAATTTATTTCTAAGTTTTGGAGAGCTTTTTGCAAGAGATTGGGAGTGGAGGTATGTTTATCTTCAGGTTACCATCCAGAAACCAATGGGCAGGTAGAAAGGATAAATCAGGAGTTGGAAAAATATTTGAGGTGTTATCTGCAGACAGGTGATGAGTGGGTAGATTTGTTGTGGGTTGCAGAATTCGCATATAACAACTGTAGTAAGGATGCCACCTCTATGTCTCCGTTTTATTTGGGACGAGGTTTTCATCCTCGTTTTCTTAGTATTGAGATTAATAATGATTCAGGAAACCCAGAAGTCGAAAGGAGACTAGAATTTATGAAAGAAATTTGGAAAAGGCAAAAGGGGTGTTGGTGGAGAGTAAACAAAAATACAAGGGGTTTGCTGACCGTAAAAGAAAGATTAGTCCTCAATATAGTGAGGGAGATTTGGTGTGGTTATCAACCAAGTTTTTGAGAATTAAAGGAAGGAATAAGTTTTGTCCTCTTTTCGTAGGACCGTTTGTTGTTGAAAAGGTGATTAATCCAGTGGCTGTTCGTCTTAAATTACCCAGTCATATGAAAACTCATCCAACTTTCCATGTTAGTTTATTAAAACCTGTGGTTAAAGGAACTAGGTTAACACCTACTCCTTCGGCAGTTGTGATTGAGGAAGATGCTTCCGAAGAATTTCTGGTTAAGAGAATTCTGGACTCTAGAAGAGTAAGAGGAAAGCTACAGTATCTCACTGATTGGGAGGGCTATGGTCCTGAAGAGCGCACTTGGGAGAAAGCAAGTGATGTGCATGCTCCTCGTTTGGTTGAAAGATTCCATAAAAAATTTCCATTGAAGAGTGGCCCAGGGACTGGGCGTTAGGAGGGGGGGTACTGTCAGGTACTGTCAGGTTGGAGTGACATATTCTTTACATACAGTATCATATACTCATTTACATTGGGTCAGGGGAGACACATATTTAGTATAGAAAGGTTTTAGGAAGTTATTATGGGTTATATTTTTAAACAGCCAATTTTGCCCTTGACCTTCATTGCAGTCTATGGAAATTGCCCCAAGCCAAGATGGAGGTTCTCAGTCTAAATTCTGATTGGCTGGGGATTGTTTATAGGAAGGACAATGAACATTCTAAACTGCCTTTCATCGTCCTTGCCCAGCTGAGAGGTCGTGTGCCTTGTTGCTCCTGCTTAACTTTGTCAAGGGTGACAAGTTTCTAGCAGTTGAGCGGAAGATCTGAAAGTATAACAGGAGTCGTGATTGGAGTTGGGTGGAGACACAGGACAGGAGTCAGAAACTTCCATTTTTTCTGAGGAAAGAAGTTTTCAAGTCTTAATCACAAGATAAGTGACCTTCCAGTTTGTTGAACTTTGTAAAAAGGTTATATTTATCTAAGGGATTGAAATCGCAAATCTGTATCTAAAAAGATTGAAGTGCGTACGTTTGTTTTTATCGCTTCGTGTCAATTCAAACTAGCGCGTGAGTTTTTTCCCATTACTTTGAGCCCACGCGTGTGTCTCTGCGCATGAGAGTGAAGCGCGAGCGTGAACTTTGGACTCGCGTTTACTGTTCGTTCACGCGAGGGTTTTTCTGCGTGATAAAATAAGCGCATGTGTTTTTTCTCGCGATTTGGTTATTAGCGCGAGTGCGTTTTACCCGCGAATTGAATTGTCAGCGCGTGTGCGTTTTTCCCGTGACTTGGAGGAAAGCGCGTGTAATTTTTATCGCATCTTGGACTTTAGCACGAGTGCGTTTTACCCGCGAATTGAATTGTCAGCGCGTGTGCGTATTTCCCGTGACTTGGAGGAAAGCGCGTGTAATTTTTATCGCGTCTTGGACTTTAGCGCGAGTGCGTTTTACCCGCAAATTGAAATGTCAGCGCGTGTGCGTATTTCCCGCGACTTGGAGGAAGCACGTGTAATTTTTTATCGCATCTTGGACTTTAGCGCGAGTGCGTTTTTCCTGCGAATTGGATTGTTAGCGCTGAGCGTATTTCCCGCGATTTGTAGAAAAAGCGCGTGTGATTTTTTTTTTCCCGCGGTTTTGGAATTTAGCACGTGTGCTGGCTTTCCACGTGAAGATTCCATCGCAAGTTAAATTTGTTCCTGAGAAAAAGACACTCTACAAAGAAAATATTAAAAACAAATACAAGAACTTAAAAGAACTTTCTAAAACTTATTTGAAGACCTTGTTCAAGAATCTTAGGGTTGAGCAGACTAACTACAAAGTTAAATTACATTCATGGACCTACAGAGAAGGCTGAATGATCTATAAGATTCTGGTCCACAAGTAAGGAAGTCTTGTCTGCTTATCACTTCTCTGGGCATTCTGAAGAGAAGTACCAGGTATGGTTTTTAAACTATTTTTGAAAGGATTTAGAGTTTAAGGTTAGTATAGTAACCCATGAGTAATGAGGTATATTGCATGTTTATGTTTTAACTACAGGTGAAGAACCAGCGAGTTGATAGCTTCCAGCCTGGTGTTTGTTTCTTTGTCCCTTAACCCTTTCCCCTGAAAGTGAGGTAAACTGAGCAGTTATATTTATGTCAGCTCAGAGTGCCACATTTTGGGTGGATTGTCGGGGGTTCAGACGCTTCTGCAGACACCAGGTTCTCAGCATGACACACAGCCACCAAGAGGAGGCAAATGGGACCTATTCTTATTCAATAATGGATTTTCAATTTGAATACCGTGAAACAAGGCTTAAACTCAGCAATAGAATGGGGATTGTTTTTTCTAACTACATCATAAGATGTGATAAAAACTTTTCATCAGGTTTCTTCCAGCAAACAGTCTCTGATGTCCTTCCCTTATCACCTGTCTGGCCACAATACCTCTCTGTAACCATCTTTTTTTGCCTGTAGACAATTTGATCGTTTTGAAGAATTGTATGTAGAATCCGGGCTATTAACAACCATGCCCCTGCAGCCTTTCTTACATATACCAAATGAGTGAAGCTTGCCCTTTTGACTATATCATCATGCACAAGATCAGCTTGCATTATCTACTGTTTATTATCTTTTCAGCTGACCAAATATGTAGTCTAAAAACATTTTAAAACAATAAAAATTGCAAAAAGGAACCATATAGAGCTTTCTGCAGGTGTTTATTCAATATTCCTCTTGTAGCTTTACACACCTAACATGGTGGCTATAACGACACATCTTTTATATCAAAGCATCGTGTCACCTTTTACACACTAAACATGGCATCCAAAACAACATGGCTTTTGCATCAAAGCATCAGTACACAGCCGAGAGGCAGTACAACGTGTATACTGTTGCTTGGGCTCTGACTCATTAGCCGCCACTCAGATGCGGTAGACATCATGCGAACACACAGCAGCTTTCCACAACCATCGATACAGCGTAATCATTCATCTTTCCTGTACAGCAGCAATATGTAAGACAAGTACTGGAAGTTTCGACGTAAGACCCGCCATGGTAAAATGTCATTTTTGCTCATTTAGGTGCTGTTACTCAAAACAGACTTTCTCCACTTTTTTGTCCCTTTTTCAATTAGTATTCAACAAATTGTGGGCATACTGTGGGGATTAAATTACCCATGACCAAATAATCGGACACCCTAAGACGTGCGATTGAATGTTTCCAACACTTTAAAATAAAAAGACCTTTGAACATTCACCCAGTTCGATGTTGAGACAAGCACTCCTCGCAACAGTTGGTAGGTTGTTTGTTCCCTCCAATTATGACCCAAATCTCTTGGCTGGATTGGGATTGTATAACATAGAACCCATGCTTGCCTGCTGCTGCAAAAACAAAGCACACCAAGTATAAAAACTAAAATACGACTCAGGCTTTTCTTCCATGTTTTTATCTCTAATAGAACGTTGATGCACCACGACTGCAGCAACTTTTTCCCTTTGTCTGTATTATGCATCAAATCAAATACAGAAGGAGATTTAATCCAATCCTGGTCTACCTCACAGGTGAGGCCCTCTTGCACTAACATAAGCAATAAACATCTGCAATATAGACATATTAAGGCCTCTAATAATAAATCCTATACTGTATTCTTAAAATAGCCTATTTTTATAGTTCAATTCGTAGAGTCATTCAGACGCTTTTCAACACAGAACTCAAGTGACCTGAAATCTCATTGGCTTCCCCTCTATGATTACCATGAGGGGTTTCTTCATCTCTATTTTCAAAAAAGCTTTAAGGTTTGTGTACACCATTGGCTATTGTGTATCTTTTTTCTGTACAACCCAACCAAGTGCTGTTTTAATATTTATCTAAAACGTTATTTCCGCATTTGATTTATTTGTTAGAATGTTTTACCAAACATTTGGTCTGATTAGATTTTTATTTGATTTATTTGTAGAGTGGATTTCAAAGCTTTTGAACAAAAAAAACCTTGATGGAAGAAAAGGGTACCATTGTTTTCAAAACTATATGTTCCAACGTACTGAAGACGGCCACACCTGCTTAGACCGACACTAATGATAGTATCCGATCTACTGCCTAACGCCGAAAAATATGTCGACTATCACATTGGCTCAAAAACCTCTGTAAGCCTTTTTAGTGAGTCTTGTTAAATATAATATCTCTACTTCTACCCTATTAGACAGCTGTGCAATTAACACTGCACTAAAAAAACACATAATAACCTCACTTTTGTTGTGACTATGACATTGCAATGTAATGATTTTTTCCTGTGTAATTTGAGTTTTTTTCTGTATCTGACTTTTAGATACCCCCTCCGGGAATCCTTTTATGACACTTTAATACATTTAAATATGTTTCATAATATGGTTTAGAAATATTATTTTTTAAATAGTGTACTGTCCTATTTAACTGCTTCCAACCAAAAGAGTTATATAAGACTGAATGTGATACTCAATATTTCCAAAACAGAAATAATGAAATGAATATGTAGATGTTGTCAAGTTTGCAAGTGTGACAGGTGAAGCACACGAGAAAGCCCTGGCAGGAGAGTATACCAGGCAGATTCAAGTATGCAAGTGTGTCAAGTGAAGCATGTGAGAAAGCCCAGGAAGTAGAGTATACCAGGCAGATTCATGTTTGCAACCGTGTCAAGTGAAGCACATGAGAAAGCCAGGGCAGCAGAGTATAGCAGACAGATTCAAGTTTGTAAGAGTGTAGAGTAAAGCATATGAGAAAGCCATGGCAGGAGAATATACACGGCAAAGTCAAGTTGGCGAGTGTGTAAAATGGATCACATGAGCAAGTCCTGATCTGAGTATACATCAGGTATAGCCAAGGACTTTGTTGAAAGTACATTAAATAGGAGAAGAAACCTGGCAAGGGAATACACCAGGTATCCTGCAAATCTAACACCAACAGCCAAGTTGTTTAACATACAAACCATGGTTTGCTGAACAGAGATGTCTATTGAAGACTTCTACCCATAGGAGCTTGAACAACAATGGGAAGGGAACAATCCGCTGGAACTGTGAACTTTGACCATTGAGAACTTTTATGTTGGAGGTACATCTTCCTTTTGAGTTTGAACATGTGTGCACTTTCAAGGCGATAGACATTACCCTTTACACCTTAGAGTTACTTTTAGAATGAGAGGGCCAGAATAAGATTTTGGACACAGGACATTTTGCTTTGGACATCTTTACATTGACAGGCCTTAACTTCTGGTTTAGGTAGGGAAAATACCTCTTAGAATATCGAGAGTGAGGCATTTTCAAACCCCTTTTTGTTTAAAATAAAAGTCTATAACCAAACTATGACCTCTATGTGTCCGCGTCTCCTTCCTGGTTCCTCATAACATGTTTTTTTTTACTGTAGAATGTCATTTCTAGTGAGCATAAATCCGACAATGAGTGATCTTACATGGCCATAATGAACTACATTTGTGCAGCCCATGGTATTTTAACGGGCAAAGCCAACAGGATTATGTTGGTATGTAGGGATACTGGCATTTATTGACAGAGGCAGCATGACATGTTTTCTTGCGGCATCATTGCTAGAATTATGCGCAAAGTAAACATGATTATGGGCACAGCCAGTGTGTAAATGGTTTTTACACTGGCATACATTGAAGGAAAAACGCATCATGAAAAATGCATTGGAAAAGGCTCATGTGGACTGTTGGTGTATTACCCATTTTTCAAAGAAAGTGTAATTTTAAACTAATTTTAAAAATGTTCTCAGGGAGAGAAGCCCCAAACTGCCGTAGCTTGATTCATGCAGCATTGCTATGCTCAGTTGCTCACACATATTTGTGAGAAACCTTTACACCCCTACATTAAGATAATTCATCAGCCATCGCTGTTTTATGGCACATTGGAGTGGACCCTCAGAAAACATCTCTATACCAACCTAAGACTTATGGCGCAGTTGAATTCTTAAAGTGCAACCAGATGCATAATGAAGTGTCAGTGTCATATCCTCTCCCTAAGTCTGGGTGGATACGCTGGAGCTATGCAAACTGTACCTTTGACATTGCAAATAGAGAGTAGCAAAAAAAGAAATACAGCAAACTAATATATTCCTTTTTTCAGGTAGTGTGTGTAATTGAAGTGTAAATAAAAAGGATTTTAAATAAAAAATACTTAAGTGGAGTAGTTTCTCTGTTTTGCAATGGGGAATGTAAAATGTAAGTTCACCTCAAATGGGCACAACGAAAAGAAGAAACAACATATGTAATCCTTTTTCTCCTCTTTTATGTATTGGCTCTGGATCTTCGGAAACATTTTGGAACTAAGTACTCTCTTGCGATAGTGCTGTAATTTGAACACCAAATTACTAAATGACTCTTTTGTCATCTTCATGGCTACACAGAAAATATACTGCTTTTTAAATCACTCTCATTACCTGAAATGATGAAAAGTCCGATTTGTACAGCACACAGCATTTTTGAGCATGAAGATTATATGGAAATACTAAGCAGAACGCATACATATTTCCCTAATAGGCAGACACAATATGTATTATGCATACCCAGAGATTGGTTCCTTTTTATCTTTCGTCAAGGTCAGTAAATAAATATTGTATTGAACCCACATTTTACTGAAATACTTTCTGCCATTTTGATTTAGTGGTATAGCTGGGTAAAAAATGGTGTAATTGGTTGTGCGGGTTAAAGGTAGATATGGTCCTATTTACAAGTGTGAATGGTTCATTTACTTAGGAATATAGCCCAATTAGTTACCTGAAATCTTGATTACGCAGAGTCCTGATATTCCTCATCATAGTCCTTACTTAATTGTTACTATGTTCCATGACAGACTCGACAAACTATCCTTTCCCTTATTAAGATTGAGGTTTTGGAAAGAACCAAAATCTCTTTCTCCATGTTAATGAATGTTTCGGTTTTTTCCTAAAATCCTTTTACAAAGAACAAGCCAGCGTTCATCTGGCCTGGTTAATTCCTAGTTGGACTCCTTGGGTGGGAGCAATAAGGAGTGGGACGATGACTATCTGGGCTCGAAGTAATGATGATTACCTTTATGTAATCGTGACATTACCTCTTCATCTATTTCCTGGTCACGACCCTTACTTAACATCCCAGGCCAGATCCCTGGAGATAGGCAAGACAACAAATGACCAACACTACTTTGTCATGCACCACATTGACTTGTATTGCTAATTCTCAACATGAAACTGAAGCCAATTCTGCTGGGCTTGTGACTGACCCACAACCAGTTTGTACCACCTTATAGAGGTATTGGGTGTTGAATATGTCACAGCACAGACATGTCATCAGTTGATGCTTCCCAAAATCACCCCAAGCGACTGCAACCTCTTTTGTGGACCTTCCCTAGACTTCTCCTTGAGGGGCCGGCCCTGAGATGACATAGGCTGTAACAGTAGCAAACGTTATCAACTTACTATGAGTCGAAGGAAAGGTGTTCATGGCCACATGCAAACATTCTGGCTCCCCTCCCCCTGCTGCTCCATCCGCCAGCACTTGGAGCACCAACTCCTGCAATGTGTGAAAAGAGGCTGCTTTAGACCAAAACGCTTGAGGTAAACTGAAGATCACCCTATCTTCACATAAATGCTTAGATGGGCCGTGACAAAGCAGTGCAGATAAAGTTAGCACTTTTATACCTGAAGTAACACCAACAAACAAACATGTTCTCTAGCCCACCAGAATTTCAGTGGCACCTCCTGAGTTGGGAAAAGGGGACTTTGCACATAATAATGGAATCATGCAGCAAGTGTAAGGCGTCTTCCTTTTGCAAGTCACAGTTTTGAAACTAAAGGTGTAATCTGATCCAGTCCCTCCCAGTTGGAACGGGCCACCTTAATGGCATCGCATTGACACTTGAGTGATTACAGGGAGAGGACTAAGAGCAAATCATCCCAGAGTAATTCTAGTACCTGAACAATACTAGTTCCTAACAGAACAAAACAAAACATCTTTTGTAGCAAACCAAGATGCAAAGGATTGCCATTGACACTTGCAAGACTTTCTAGTAGATTGTTTTCTCATGTTTGTGTTTTAATTCGATATTGTTATTGTAAATGTTTTCTTTTGAGACCCACACACAATTAATAGTAATAAACACATATTGCTTATTGCTATGCGAGTTACTATCTTCCAAGTCATTCGCAATATACAGGGAAAGATGCCTGCAACCTGGATTATGCTACACCTATGAATGTCAGATATTTAAGGGCAAGGCATTATCACACCCTGCAGATTTATGATGATTCAAGGTCCTGCACTTGCACATTATGCCGAATCTGCTGAACTGTAATCAAGTCTATGCATACTTGTTCTTAGCACTTAAGCAGTTAAATCAACCTTGATTAGCTACTTACTCCAGGGCCAATCAACTGCTCCAACACCTCTCTTTAATGGCATATCGTGCAATCTTTGTTGCTGGCACAGCAAAAATATAAGGACTGTAACATGTAAGTATGAGTTAGATGAAGATGAGGGACAGAGCCGACTGCTTCAGATTCATTTCAACAGAATACGCACTATTGGGAAAATAACAGTATGAGGAGAAATTCAATGCAGCATATATATGCCATTCCTCCTCCTAGGTTTTAATAGACGAGGGCCCTAACATTTTAGAAAGAGGCTCTGATTGATTCTGTATTTCTGCGGCGAGGGATTGCGCCATTTTGCTTTTATAATAGGATCCCCATAGAGCAGTGAAAAATGCCACTGCCCCGAGTCATATTCGTCGGAAACGTAACTCTCAAACAACTTTTGCAAGAAGTCTGTGAATAGCTAAACTTGTAAAGCCATGTACATTGTGAGTGCACAGTCCTTAAAATGAATGTATGCATACTTTCTATATATGTTTTCGTATTTGGGGTTTCATACAGAGCTGATCTAGCCAGGAAGCAATGGACCACTGTGCATGCCATTTGCGGTAACACATGAGGTAAGAAGGCGTGGTTTACAATATGTGACATGGAATGATGGAATGTTTTGGCCTTGGTCATGGAATGCGATGCAGAAACGCATGGGGCCTTGGTGGCATATAGGTATTGACTGACGAGCAAGGTCTTCAGTTCATTTCTGAACTGCAAGCACATTGCCAGGTTCAGATTACATTCCGGATGGTGTTATTGCAGTGAGGGTGTAAGAAGAAAAGGCATGTTGCCTGTTCTTTTCTTTATGCGCCAGTTTCATCTTGAACCAAGTGACAGACTGGCTCTAAGAGTACAGCGACGTAAATGAGCTACAGAGTTTCTAACCTATGGAGGCACGTTTGTGAACAGTGGTTGCCTCATAATTAATGCATGAGGTTTTAGAGTATTATAGTTGGGATTTGAAGCCAATGCAGCTCGATTAGCTTGGGTGAAGTGTGGTTGAAATTATTGTTGCTCATTAGGAGTTGTGCAGATGTATGTTGGGCAGCCCTAACAACAATTATGTCTTTGCATGGTGAATTGGTTCTAACACAGAGAACACTTTCAATTCTCTTAACCCATTATCTTTGGCTTTGTCATTTCTATAATATAGTAAACACTCTAGTGTACAGTTTGAAATGAATCTCTTTTAAGGACACACACTCTTGTGAGGAAAGGTGATGTTAAGTGAGGCAGCTGGGGTTTAAATGCACTCATCAATCTAGACACTTGACCACATAGCTAACCATCCGTAGTTAGTACTGGCTGTGGTAATGCTTGGATTCCTAGGGCTTAGATAATATCTTTATATTTAGAAATGCATGGTCAAGTACACAAATCACATAATAATGTAACCTGACACAATTTAAATCATTACAGAAATATGTTGAGCAAAATGACTATTCCTGTAGTTTTATATTCCCTATCCATGCATAAAAGGCTGCAGGCAGGCCAGGTGTTTGTGCATAGAGGTATGGGCAATTTGAGAGGTGGAGCTGGTAGGCATATTTGCTCTGTGATCTCTGGAGCAAAACACCAGAAAGGTTTCAATCGTGATTCTCCCTCTGCAAGCTGCATTGGCACTGACATTTTCATTATGCCTCTCAGTGTCCTGGGAGAGGGCATCACACCAGCGAGGGGTGGGTTGGCAGCCTGATGGTTGGACAGCAATCATGATTAATCCAACTGCCCCGTTTACTGCCAGCCAACATTTACCACAGCAAACACAAGTTCCACAGTGTCCAATGGGGGTGCAAATGAAAATGGATAAAATAATGGGTGTTGTTGGGTGGAATGGGACAGGAGGAGAGGGTCTGATGGTTGATGAAGTGAACAGGGTTATTTGAGAGAAGTGTGATGAGGAGTGTTTGGGTGAAGAAGGAGAACGGAGGAGGGTTCTGACCGTGGTTGAGTTGAAGGAGTTTATTTGAGAGAAGTCTGATGGGTGTGTGGGTTACTAAATAGGGTAGAGGTAGGGAGTATGATAACGTATTGGTGTAGTTTGAGTGGGGGGAGTAGTGGGGTCTTCTTGTCGGGCTAACAGTGTTTGGATTTAAATGTATGTCAGGGAAATACATGTGTTTTAGCCCATACATCCGCTGATGCCATGGTATTCCCTAGTGTACTATGTGAGGAAATAGGTTGTGCCAAATGCAAATAACGACATCTTGATGGGTCAGGCCTCTGCCAGACTTGTCCTAAAGGAAATGACTGTATCATTCTCGTGTGCGAGCCCCTCATCATGGGCAACCCACTCACCAGGAGGATGCTCCTCCTTCAAGTTACTATTAGGATTTGCATGCTCAAGCATAGGCCTGGGCACCAGACTTCTGGGTTCAATACTGAACAACATGCACCACAGTATGGTCATCTCCCAGGACTTTCCAGTGCCTATACAATGCAGCCGCCAGCCCTTGGCCTTCAAGAGGCCACAGGCAAGCTCTATGTTTGCAGAGGTCCTGGTGTGAAACCAGTTGAATCTTTGCTCATAGTGATGTTTCGAAATATGTATGGGTGTAGGGAGCCATAGCAGAAATGATCACCCCAAGCCATCTGCCAATTTGAGATGGATATTGTAAGTATAATAAGCAGGCATGTGTTGCATTACTCGTACATTGTACATGCTTCCATTCTTTATCCATGGACATTGGCTTGCCATTTTGTTGCCACTTCACACCAAAGGTGTGTAAGGGAATGTGTAAGGGAAGGGGGATTGACAGATTGTGGATCAAGTCCGTTTCTTATAAAGCATTACTTGCAGACAGATCTGTGATGGATTGTGTAACACTGCATCCCGGCACGGCATGGTTCTACATTATCATAGAGTCATGCATGGATCAATTCAATCTGGCAGAGCAGTGTGTGGTTTACAAATTGGCTTCACACATCATATTCACTTTGATGTGTGTGTGTCCAGAATATTTGGAAAGCGAGCAAAGGCTTGCACATCATTGATTTGCTCATGGCAATCAAAGGGATTCCGTGTAATTGCCTGTTTGCTTTGGTGAAAAGGATAGGCTCGTAATGAACCTGAATTATTTCAGATTCAAATTTAATACAAATTAATGTACACCCTATTTGGGTGAAAAGGCACAGTGGCATCTCAGACCACTAGTGTCTCCTGAGGACACAAGCAGAGAGCGGTTCGCAATTAATTGTATAAGCCTAATGCAACAAAGGGGTGAGTCTATGGCCATCAAGGTTGCCCACCTGTATTCTCCCTTTTGGTGTCTACAGCACCAACTTTCATTAGTTGACAACCCGAGTAATGCTTGAGGCAAGCAGCCCATCAGAGAAAGTGACGCTTCAGACAGGATGCTTTGGGGATCCGTCAGCATTCTCTGATATAAAACCATGATTTGTGTATGTGTGCTGCTCCCAAACGAGAGTGATGACTCTTTGCTGCAGAAAGATGCTGCAAACTACTTCTACACAGCATTTACAACTCCTCGGCACCAGATGTCAGGGGCATGCGGAAACGGTGGCATCACGTGTCTCATTTCTTGGATGTAGGCGTTGGTTCTTGTGTACTGCTTTACAGCTTGTTATGACTAGCCACCAGAGAATCACACATTATAACACATTGTTGCATTTCAAGAGAAAAGCGCGTATTCAAGTAATCCTGTTTGTATATAAACAGGGTACATTTTGGGTAGTTAACCCGAGCAAAACTATTGTTAGGAATCAGTGTGTTTTTGCACATCACTAGGCATACATTAAATGGTTACAGGAATGAATAGTACTCACAACACAGACTGAATCACCAGCATAGCCATTTAGGGTGGCGGGTAATAGTTAGTATTTGAAGAAGACCGTTTTGACGGGCCTCCCTGGAAGCCTATGGATAGTGCATGGGACGCAGGAGGCAGGATGCCACCCTGAGCCAGTAGATGTTGGGCACAGGGATAGTGCGATGAGGAGCCCCTTATCACCTTGGGGTCCCTGACGCATGGTCCTGGACAGCCACAATGTCTCACTGTATGCCTTTCATGGGAACTTGGACACGACCCAATCAAGAAGTCCACTAGCGCAGTTAGTCCTGGAAGCCATTCGTCTGCCCCAACCCGCAGTGAGACCCTACAGGGTAAGGATAAGTTGTCCATTCCCAAACCGTACATCTCCTGCAGCTATATTTCAATAAACCTCCAACTTAAATGTAGAAACATCTGCCTTTCCCTTTCAGGGAAAACACTTCCTTTCACTGGACACTGGATGCGTGTATTGTAATACTGTTAAAACTGTGACATATTTTAAGGCCACAGCACACTCTGGTCAGAGACTTCTAGCACTGACACTGGGGGTGGCGTGCAATAAACACATCCTTTTCTTTTTATTTGAACCCTGAATTCTTTGTTTGAAGAGGCACGCAACCCGTCTCACACCCACCTTAACAAACACCGTCTGTCGCAGTGGACTATGATCCAGGCCGTTGTGTAACAAATACATATTTATTTATTTTTAAAATTCACAGAAAAATCAGAGCATAATAAATTGTAGGGCAGCAATCACCAGTGTGGTGACAATACAAATGCAGAATGTTATAATACAATGGATTCAACTTTCTGACATTATCTGCATCAACTTTACACAGAAATAAAAACGAAATCACTCTTTTTCCCAATCAAAGAATGGCACTTATGTTATGCACTCCACCTGAAACACTCCCCAAACACCTGCTAACTAAATTCTGGGTGGAAAGAAAGCAGTGGCACGGAGTCAGCAAGAGGAGGGAAAATCATTTTTTAAATTTGACCCACCACTCCAGAATGGGAGCTCAAAGAAGAAAATGAAAACCTTAAATGGAGCAAAATAGCATACATGGATTGCACTTGTTACTTGTAGGTCAGTTTACACTTGCGGTGTGCTGTACTAAAGAGGGAAGGAAGTGAACAGGCTACTGAGCAGGGTGCTAAAACAACATGAACACAGGTGATCGATTATGGGGGGACCCAATGCAACAAAAATAATGCATGGCAGAATTGCAATTTCTTATTTCACTCGAGCCTTAAACTAGCAAACAGCTAAGCAAAGGGCTTTAGGAATCAAAATCGGAAATTGGTTTTGTGATGGGGAACAAAGGTACAGAACAGGTAGGCTACTAAGGCAAAGGGGATACTCTTATGGGATGATGATATGGGTGTTAATGGGAAAATGGCAAATCGTTTTTTAGTTTTTAGAGAAACATATAAGACATGTGCAAATTTGGTTTTTGATGTGAACTGGCTAGTTTTACTAAGACTATATTTTATTGCTTATATTATTAAAGAAAGACACTGAACACAAGAGGGTTAATTTCCAATTTTAACCAGCTCATGCCACATACCTCCTTACAGGTGAATTAATTATTCATTTCAAATAATACTAAGGATTTACACGAATACTTGAAAAGAAATGGAAAAACAAGATGCTGACGCATGAACTAACTCCGATTCTTCTAGAGAAAGGGTAAACAGAGAATACTAACAGTTTGGGAAATTACTAGGGTTGTTATGGGTTTTTTATAGGATTTGAACAAAATGCAAGGGAAAAGAGCAGGATGATGTTTATACTTACACAATTCACTTGAATTGGGTAATTTGGACAGCCAGCCGGGTCTCTGGACAGCAGGGCCTAGGATCTGGTCATTGGGCAGCGGGATGAATCAGCTGGGCAAAAAGGTCTGTTCACTGGATTCTCCTAAAGGGATAAGCAGACTTTCCTCCTTTCTCCCTGAATTATTGGTATTAATGTGGTTATGAATAGGTGGTTATGGATAGGTGGTTCTGCCTGGATCTGGGTCAGCTACCTCTGGACATGGTTCTGGAGTCTTAGAATCTTGCAGGGTGAATTTTGAAAGTTGAATCTTGTGTCCTCCTGTCCCCTGCTTATATAGGCAGCGTGACATCAGAGGAAGTTTACAATATGGGCGGAAGTACACTGTACTTACCCCTCGCATGCGATAGGTCAGGCTACTGATGCCCCCACCTCCCTCCGAGCTGATTGATTTAGGGGAAGTGGCCTTAGTATATAAGTATGCAATTTTATGACTCCCGTTGCCTCACAAGCCTAATTTTTCACCAAAATGAGTTATGTAACAAAACTCCAAATTTCAATAGTTATCAACATAAAAATCAGATAGGTAGATCCGATATTTTATGTCTGCTCCATTTAGGCTTCACTCAGAAATGCCTTTTTACTGCCATTTCAGCTCACCGAATGTCAAGAATACACACATAGTCATATTTTATTTGTCCAAAAATCACATAAAATACTGGCATAATATTGAATTATTGCTTATTTAGGGTGGTGAAACAAATGTCATTATGTACAGTAGCTCTTTCAAATCAATGGGGTGAATTTTTTCCATATGTGAGTAGTCCTCAACCCCCACATCCAAATGTCGCTGCTAGGCTTTGCTTGCTCAAGGGTTTCCATGACTACCCTAGGAGGTCCTCCTGTGGATACCCGGCAAGAAGACAGAGAAAATCACACCTACGAGGCAAAACCCAGGGCTTCACCCCCAATCTTTGCCTTTGGGCCATTCTGTCAGGCAGTCTGTGGAACCTGTAAATTATCACACTATCAGGTCCCAGAGAAAAGAGCACATGTCTTTGGCAATATCTGTTCATGGGTAGGTGCGACATTGGCCCCTCTGCCAAACTGGTTTGACAGAAATTCCTATGCCTAGCTGGGATGATTTATCTTTTGGGGGAAAAAACACAATGTGCATATTTTTGCAGCCCATATGTAAAATTGTGTTTCTGTGCGAGCCATGGTATTATTTCATGTTTGATTTTACAAATGTAATTTACCTGCTTGGCAAAAGCAGGTTTACACATGTTCTTTTTCTCTCCTGTTACATTCACAAAATGCAGTTTCTTTTGCATTAACTTTCCGAAAGGCTCTTCCCAGATCTGGTCAGTTCTGGACACAGATATGTGCTGAAAATTGTTGCAAGGGAGAGAATCTTTCCTTTGAAGTACTTTGCGTGTGTTAATTTACTTCGAAAAGTCAATCCAAGCCATGCCGACTTAAAGCAGAATAATTTTTTCTTTTAATTGACAGTGTTTCGGAACAGAACAAAAATGCTATTAGTACCCCGGTCTTGTGGGCCGGGGCACTAATAGCAATAAGCCCTTCGCTGCAGGGGCATTATTAAGTCAGGTAATGCTCCAGGGCCTTCGTTAGGGCCCTCCCTTCACTTGGTCCTGTAATTATGAGCCCAGGGGCATTACCTGACTCGGTTATGCCCTCCGGCTCGGGGCTTATTGCTTAAGTGACAATAGGAGCAAAATTGTATTAAGGAAGATGTTGAACATCTTGGGTAGAGTACAGTTGTCTAAGAAGATTCAGTTGGAAAGATCATGGGCCACTTGCTACCCAACTATGTAGTGGCCAGTTTCAACAAGAAGTTGAAAAAGAAAAAGAGATTGAGAAAGGTGGTCCTAAGAAGGTTGTTTATTGTGCCAGCAAGTATTAGAGGAGTTAGGAGGAAGAGCTGGAAGGGGAGCGGAGGTGGAAGGAAATAGGAAGACAGAGAAGGCGTTAGAAACAGAAAAAGAGAGGGACCATTTGGTAAGGTCAGCCCTAGCCAGGACAAGATGGTGGGATGAGTGAAAATAGACATGGTGATGGTGGTTACGGTCAGATCATTAGGGAGTAATCTTACTTGTGTTGCCTCGGCATCAACAGATATGCAGTCAACTTCCCTGCCAATCTCCAATCCAAATATTGGTGTATCCTACACAAACGATTTCTAATGTAAAGCCACCAAGATACTCTGGAATCTGAGAGCCACGTCGTCATCAAATCTGAGCTGAAGCTGAAACATTCCAACTTTGTGATTTGCACCCAACATTTGTCTTTTTGATTATTGGACGACAACACTATTTAGCTATTACCCACTTAAGAGCCTACCTAATTTGATGAGTGCAAATGGAATTAAATGTTAGCAGACAGAGACCGCTAAACCCATGGAGACAAATCATCAACATTTATGGCAATGGCATAATCCTTTTACAATCAAACCACGAAAGGCTCTGCATCACTGATAAAAAGTGCTCCCTCCTCCCAAAAAATGCAACCCAACTAACTCTGCCTGTGTGCCTATCCAAGCCCCACACAACAAACTACTTCCATACCCCAAATTCATATCCATCCACATCTTGCCTGTGCCCCCCCCCCATTTACACTCTTCTCACTTCTGAAGACAGATCTGAACATGAAATCCTGGAAGTTTGGGCTAATCAATGCATGCAGAATTATACAAAATAGCCCTCCATACAGGCAATAACGTCTGGAGGATCAGAGCCTCTGCTTTCTAGCTGCAACAAAAACATGGATTACATAGACTTCTCCTCCTTGCTAGATATTCTGTTGGCAGAAACTTCAAAATTGTCAAAAAACAGAGGAGGCATAGTGGCGGGGAGGGTCGGTCTCCTTCAAGAGCATAATAAGAACAGAATACCACCTTTGCTTCTTTCTGGGATTTCAATCTGTGACCTGCAGATCAATTACGAATCTCAGCAGCGAGCGCTGAACTCACTGAGGTATCTTACTGGCTTAAGATAACTTTTAATACACCAGAGTCACGTGCCTCCTGCCCCTAATACTGCCATCACCATGATGGTTGCATATTATCTTAACCCCCTGCCTGGATGCTCCATGTATTTTCTGCATGAATGTGTGAATCTAGGGCCAATGAATATCTTCCCCAGTGTTTTGTGTCCCCTTGCAGATTTACATTTAATAATTACAACATTATTTTCAAAGCAACTTAAATCCTTAGTACAAAAAACATCATTCAATACACAATATGAAGACTGACATCAGAGGTTTATTGTGAAGACAGAAAAAGAAATCCAATGCATTTTCGGATATTAAAACATCCTTCACCAGAGACATAATCTGTCTCCTTTCTAACTTCTCAAATGTTTTCCAAAGGCTGTGTGGAGCCATATTGTGTGGCCGATATTCATGCCCACCAGAGGAGAGGTATCTGGAGCCTTCGCCAGAACAAGTCAAGCTCTGACAACAGAACAGGGCCTGACAGTGCCAGCAATATCAGGCTATGGCGAGCCCACCTGATGGGGTGGGGCATAGGCTGATATTGCAGATCTATCATCACACACATACAGTTTTCAAGGGGAAGTTGAAAGCAGATTGGTTAAGATAAATTAGCCAGTCACTGGAGACAAATGGACATTTAAGACGGGAATGTGAAGAGGTGGAGTTTCTGCTCTGCAAATTGAGCAAACCCTGCCTGCCATGTAGCCTTGGCATGCAGTGTTTACAATGCATTCCTATGGTTGCCACTGGCTTTTTGCTAGTGCAACGATCTGCCGGACTCCATAGGGATCCCTAGCATTTGCGTCGGCATGAAAATCCATGCCAGCGCAAATGCTGGAGTATTTGTATGGTGGAGAGAAAGAAGGTGGTGCAGACATAACACGTTCTGCCACATCTCTCCCCCATACAATCCAAGGAAAATCAGCCATACATGAGATGACATGTGCAAAAGCCTTATGTAAGCCTTCTACATGTGTTATTTCTATTGCAGTAAGCTCAAAATGAGTTCCTTTAAAAACACACTCCTGTAAAATAGAACACAGAATATGCACAGATAGAAAGATGTAGCACTCTGGTTAATGAAAACAGGGTTGAAAAGACAGTAATAAAGCAAGGAGTCCAAAAGGATATGTTGATCAGTGGGAAAATAGTGTAAACATCGACTAAACGCAGTCTCTAGCACCCAAAGAAGGACTGTGGGTGGGGCAGTTATGGGTCAATAGTGCCTTTCCACTGTTCTGTGGCAGTTCAACAGCTTGAAGCTGTGCTGCAATGCTGGTGGAACCACATTCGGATGCATCGACTCATGCTGGGTCAAGCAGTGAGCTGACGGCTAGTTGGTTTGAATCGGAGCTGGATGCGGTTCGAACACTGCTATTTGAGACATTGGTAACCGCTGGTCTGGGCCAGTGTCCAACACGATTCTCTAGCAGTCTAGGTAAGTCAGTTTGATGCAGTGACCCAGGTGCTCTGATAGAGCTGGGAGGATAGCTCTGGGCTCAACGCGTTTCTCTTGTAAGCAAGACAACACATAGCAAAACAGGTTTGAATCCTGATCTTGTGCTTAGAAACTAGTTTCCAGTATTAAGCTTGTTATAAAAGAACAATTATAATTATAATAATACAGAGTTTGTAGAGGTGGTGGTTTGACTTTTGTCCACAGTGATAAGCAGTTTCTTCAAGCCAAACACGTGACATGTTCTTATTGGCATTATACACTTGCGAGCAGGTTCGGCAGTGCAATGCAGTAGTAGTTAGAGTTTGTTGGAGTGCCATTGGAAGCAACAGTAAATCGCTCGGTTTTGATTTTGGTGAGCACTGTTCAAATGCGGTTTGAATGGTTCAACGCGGCAGTACAGAAAGCTTTGGCAGAGCTGGTTCTCCAGATGCTTTGAGAGCCACTCCAGGGGCTTTAGGGCATGATAGTTCTGTTCAGGTTCTGCTCTCCCAGCCTAGGGAGGTTTGGTAGAGGATGGCAGGTCGTGGTCCTCAGCAATATTGACCCCAATGTACCCCGGGAGTCGATAGGGAGCAGAGCCTGCATCTGCCTTGGACTGCTACTCCTTCACCTCAGTGGTTGGGGGCTTTGGAGAGATCAACCCTCCAAAAATGAGGTCCAAATTCATTCCTTCTCAGGTATTTGCCCAAGAGTGAACCAGTGGAGTGGCACACCCATGTTTTCAATGGAAAATGCCCACATGGGATTTAACTACAATAAGCCTGTCTTAAGGTATCTGAGCCCTATTCGTGAGACAAGTGATCTTTGCCTTCTGACATTATACCCAAAGGGCTTTGTGCCAAAGGAAGTGGAGGAGACAAGAAGGAAAGTGTGCTCAGACAGAATCACAATGGTGGAATCCTCCTCCAGCTATGCCAAAACTCCTTTCATTTAAACTAACCCAGCCCCCTTCCCTTGTCAATAGCATCAAAATGACCTTTTAGCTTGCAGCACTCTGTTGTCAGGCTATTGCTTTTGGGATACGGGCCCTTTGATTCCTGTTTCCCAAGACAAACCTACTATAAGGCTGTCTTACTGGACATAGGCGTTACCGGGCCTTCCAAAGCATCATAGGAGAGGCATAACCATCCAGTTACATTCACTGCCAATTGGGAGGGCCAGATTGTCTGCCCCGAATACACATAACCGTTCCACAGCTGACCTGGGGCTCAACTCGGTGCACAGTGCTGACACTTGTATGATACCAAATGTATTTGCCTAAACTATGTGATTGCTCTTACCCTCCATACCTTTAACTCAGTTATGGCTTATATTTAAGGTTTATAACTGGCACGAGGCTAGTAACTCTCATAATTATGTGGTTGTATAACAGATGTGCATATTTCAAATGCAGCCACTGTGTTGAAGTGTCCTAGCTATCATTTTAGCTGTCAAGAGCGTGCCTGTGACCGAAACATGCTTTGTGCCACTGGAGAGCATGCACTGAAAAATAGGATACTGAATCAGCAGGGCACAGGTGGACACTATATTTTTGCATGTAGTTTGCAAAAAGGGGTTCCTGGCTAGCAGGCCACACTTTTTGATACAGAATTACCTACATAATGTTATTATGACTAAAAATCTAAAAATCTTGAGCTTCTACATCCTTGCCAGAGGAAATGTTTTCATAGTAGTGCACTAGTCTGTCATTTGTGTCTCAGTGATACAGGCTACTGACCAACAGATGCTAGCCATCAGAAATGTGTGATATCACTTTCCCTCATGCTGCTCCCCTCACACATAATGACTTGTTATGCATGTAATGAGCCATATTCACACAGAAGTGGGAAACTCAACGAGATGCACCATGGCGCAAAGATGCACCTGTGTCATGGCACATCTTATTGCAGATGACAAATTCTCAAAGAAAACATTAAAACATGCACAGTGCTCAAAGGTTCACAAATTTAGGAACTACATAGGCACAAATGAGAGGGCAATTTAATCTTGCATCTGATGAGATCTGCACGCTTTTGGTACTTCTGTCAGATGCCAACTTTTTTGTGTCGAAATGCTAACATGAACATCACTTTGCACGACAAATATTTGCATCTCATCAGATGACTGAAAAATGAGTGCATCTACCCTAAAAAACATAAGCAGAGTATGTCAGACAGTTTGTTTAAAGTTCATTCTCTTTTTTTGTCTAATGTGCACAATAAATTTGAGAATAGGACAATGCATGCTTTTTTAACATTAGCTCTGTGGTGAATTTCCTGTGTATCTCTTCCCACAGGAGTAAGTGTATAACATTTAAAGTGTATAACATTTAAATGGCTCGGGTGGCACTTTTGCCATGTCATTCAGGAATGTCGTAGAGTGATGTCTATGACTCTATTGATGTAGAGTAGGATTATGCATGTCTTTCATATAATTGTGTACACATTGACAGTGTGACTGACAGACAACCACATTCAATGTGTTCTATTTCCTAATGTCCCCTCACTCCTGTATAAGGGTTCTATGGCTGCATGAGTATGAGGGCCACATGGATGAAAACAATCCCAATACAAACGCACAGTACCCAGCTGTGTTGTAAAATAACCTCACTAATCCTGCCTGGATGGTAGCCCAGGGGCAAAGCAAGACTGTGCAGAGTAGCATGTGTTCACAACATGGTCTGCACTTAGAGGTGCCAATTAATCCCCAATAATCAATGGTGACCTGTTACATGTATAAGGGTGCATGCCTATATATACCCGGGCAGATGTAAGGACCAGGTTGAAGACCTTGTGTAGTGCCTGTGACTGTGATGATTATGATATCTCCATCATAATGCCACTGGTGACCCGGCTAGTGGTGGTATATCATGGGGTGCCATGGATGTGGTAAGGGACTCCTTTCACTGACTCGCCATCTCCAGTATGATATGGGGTGGGAAGTGGCCTCTTATTCAGCCAGTTGAAGTGTGGTGATTCTCCTATGTTTAATTTCCCTCTTCATCAGTCGGTGCAGCAGCATGATACCTTCTTGATTGGCCATTTTGGGAATGTGTACGTGCCTCTCTCTGCTGTGGTTATATACTATATTGGGTATGGTGGTGCACTCTGTGCTTCTTTGGCTAGATAGGTCACTTGCACTCTTTTCCGGGCCACTTGCTCCACTTTTTTAAATAAACTTTATTTATTATTATGCTTGACATTACAAGAAAACAAGCAACCTACGGAAAAAGTGTAGGTAAACATTTAACATGTGCAGACTGTCAGGAGATGTGCAAAGCTGTAGTGAACCGAATGGTGGCACAGCAGTTGGAGATAGACATAACATAGTGACAGTTAACACAATTGAGCTAAACAACTGTAGAAGCTGTGGAAGCCAGGTCACTTGCATCATCATCCGAGTCAACAGTTAGGGAAGACATATAAGAATGAAATGGGGTCCAGACATTCCTGGGTCTAGACATCATTGGTTACAGGCCTGCCCAGCACTCCTCCACATCCGAGGCCCAGGTGACAGCCCAAAGCCAGTGAGTGTGTGGGGGCCCTGGGACGGAGCCAGAGCAATAGAACACAAGTTGCCAACATCATACATAGCCCAGCCAATTTCCTAGAGTGACGCCCAAGCCAGGGAAGTTCGTGAAAAAGACAGGTCAATGGAGATGGGGTGATAGTGCAGTCCAGGATTGCAGACATGGTAGTACATACTTCCTCCCAGAACAGGGAGAGGGGTGGTCAGGACCATACCATGTGTATGTAGTTTGCATCATCTGAACCACATATTGGGCATGTGGGTGGGTGGTCCTTTGACACACAATATAATGTTGTTGATCCATACATGTTTTACTAATGCTGTTCTCAAACACTATTCTCGCCAGCATGTCCACCGCCAGTATGTATCTTTCTTGTCAACATTCATGTTCATTCTACATGTGTGGAACTTATGTCTTATCTATTTTTCTTTGTGAATTGATCCATGTGAAAGTAAGCATTATTCATCACTGCAATGTACTCATTTGTGGCCAGTACTTGCAGCCCTTAATATTGTTTATAGGGTAGGTGACTGCCTTTTACCTTTGGACTGTGTCCCTGAGATGACCTGCAGGACCTCCCTGCACTTTCCGTTTTTTTGTCCTTTTACAATTTTTTACACATCTGTTTTTTCCATTTGCCGCCACGGTGCCCATCTGTTGTGGCTTCCTGTGTTTACTTTCCAGCATCATGGGGAAACCCCGCATTTTTTTCGAGCTGCGGTTGTGCCCCCATGCGCGCTCGCAAACGTTCCATACCTGTCACGTGCACCTTGTGAGCACCTTACGGTCCCTTATGGTCTGCTCCTGTGCCCCCCTGTTCTGCTTGCATAGTCCGTTTTCTTATGGAGTTATTTTCTCCTTTGAGTTGGTTTCCCTCTGAGTGTTTGCCACGTTGCCGTGGTTACCTAGCTCCTCCCTCTGCCTACTCCAAGATGAACGTCGCCCTGGCGAACCCGCGCATGTGCGGGGTTGTCAGGACGACGCTTAACGCCATTCTCCAGTCTGAAAGTTCTCCATGCAGCGGACGGACGACTCAGAGATTCTCGTACATTGAGGTAAGGTTATAGCAGTGCACACGTTGCTTTTTGCTCTTGTCCGTAATTCAAGATGATGCAGCTGCATTCCCATCGGGTCTTCCCGATTTGTTATTCCGCCCCCGTGTACTGATGGACGTGCGTACGCCAGTGAGGTTGTTTCACAACCTACTGATTACGCTTGATGCAGCCATTTAACACCTCTGTCCATGGCGCGGCTCTGCCGTGCACCTGGCACTTCTGTATATGCCTTGCTTTCTCCCTCACCATTTCGTACCGACTAGTAGACTGCCCCTGGTAGGGTCGTGACTTCTATTGACACATGGGTCTTCTATGATCTTATTCTAGATACTCTTTTGGCCGCATCCCATCTCCGCCCTGTCCTTTGGCCTGTCTACATGAAGGCAGGCTTTTGATTGGATGCCTCGTTTTCGTATCAGCAAGGTTAGTGTACTCTATCCTCTTTATCACTCTAACAGACTTTAGAAAATATAAGACATTAGACTGAACAGTGTTCTTTCTCTCTTACCCTACAGGGTCCATGTTATGAATATTGGTGTGCAATAGGAACAGTGAAAGTCTATACCCTGAAGATGGTTCTTTGAACCGAAACGCGTCGGTCATCTTTTTTTGCTTAACATCCTTTTTAAAAAAAGGGACTTTTTCACTCGAAGTTGATGTTGTTTTGAACCATTGATTTGTGAAGCGATACATTCTGTTAAAGATTTGTGGCTGATTTACACAATGCCAGTTGTTGTAAGGCATTTTCTATGTTTGATAAAGGGTCTGTGCATTGTATGTTACATGGACTAATATGTTCTCTATGGATCAATAGAGGACACTGTGTAAATTTGGCCTTATCGCTTGTTATAACTCGTTGAGTTTGACGAATTAAAAATTCAAGGGTTGCCTCTATAATCTAGGCTCTGATTTATATGTATATTTTTCACTGATGTTTTAAACATTATCTAAAGTGACATTTCTACTTACCTTTAATATTAAGAGTTAGAACACAACCAGGTACTTCGGAACACAGAAAATCGCCTATATGGCGCCAATTTAGTTGAGCTATTTACCTGTATATAGGGATTTCTTTCCCTGTTGAGTGCATTTGGGCTTGCTCTGTAGGAATACACAGCTCTGGTTCTGCTCGATTTTCTCTGTCCCAAGTGGTCTTGTGACGTATGCCCGCCTGCACCTGAAATTCTTGACATATTGTTCTTAAATCCTTGTTGATACCCATCCTTCTGCAATTTTGCTTTCTTTAAGTGTTTATGACTGTTGAAATGGCTCTGTGCACCCCTATACCCCACTTGTTCGTCACAAAATGTAATCTGATCAGGGTGTAGTGAAACCTGTGGTGTACCTTGAATTGGATCAATTTAAATCGGGAGTTAAATGAGATGTCATGGATATGGGCACACATGCGGTCCAGGCACTGATCTGTCATTTCAATACCCAGGACCTTGCCCCAGGTGTCTCTAATTTTAACAAAAGGGTGGGCAGCCTTAGGCTGATGGAGAGTGCATAATCTGGAGACCTTTCCTCTAAAGGTTGTGGTGTTCAGGACCTCGGATAATATCTGGTTGTCAGAAGGGATCGCTGGGAAATTCGGGCAACTGTTTCTAAGCGAGCGACAGAGAGCATCATATTGCAACCAATGGGAAGGCTTACCCTGGAGGGACACCAGTAAGTCTGGCCATTCGAGGAAGGTGCCCTGGTCTAAGACATCTCAGATGACATTGAGACCTGCATTGGCCCAGAGTCGTAGTATTGTGGAGTCTACACGGGGAGACTCCAGAAGGAAATTCCAAAGGGGAAAGTCACCATGAAAAGGGTGTGGCACATGGGACTGTTTCCTTAGCATGTTCAGGGCCAGTGTAGTAGAGCCAACAGGATACAGGGGTTCAAAGTTGACACAGTGAGAGGGGAGAACCAGAGAGCAGATATCACAGCCCTCTACGGCCAGACGTTCAACTGTAGCATCTAAAGGGAGATCCATGGTCACAGAACCAGTGTGAAGCGTAGTGTGCTTGAGACGCTATCCAATAACTCTCTTTAGGCGGACCGCACCGGAGTGCCAGAGAAAGGCGTTGATGGTTTGTGTCAGAGTCATGAAGAATTCATGGCCCGGGCCATATAGGGACATTCAGGAACCAGTATAAGAGCTGGGACAGTACTATAATTTTAAGGATACTCATCCTGCCTGCCAGCGAGATCTGCAATTTAGACCAGCCTGTGCATTTCCGGGCAAAGATGGTCAGGTATTTCCCCAAATTGGTCTCGTATGAGAGTTTCTCTTAGTGTTCGACCACTACCCCAAGATAGGTAATCTCAGTTTGTGACAAAACGAAACTCAGAGCGTCGGAGGAAGGGGCAGTGACCTCAGTTAGTGGAAATAATATGGATTTAGAGCAATTCATTTTATGGCCCAATATTTCCCAGAAGTAAATGACATCTTCCAAAACTGGGGCTAGGTTTTGTTTGGCAGATTGAATAAAAAGGCCAGCACCATCCGCATATAAGGAGATGATCTCAGGGGGGCCGATCAGTCTCAGGCCTCTATGTGCATGCTTCTGGTGTATCCTATCGAATAAGGAATTGATGGCTAATAACAAATATCAACGGCGAAAAGGGGCATCTCTGTCTCATGCCTCTGGCTATTTGGAACAGGACCATGCATAGGTCCCCGATGTGGACCCTGGCGACGGGAGAAGAGTACATGAGTTTGACCCAGGACCGAAAACGGGGTCCATAATATGCTTTCTGCATATCGGAAGCAGCCGCAACCGCCTGCGTGCTGGGGTCGACCCGGGCGAGAATATTAAATAGGTGACGTACATTACGGGAGGTGGAGCACCCTGGCATAAATCCAGACTGGTCTGGGTGGATAATATAAGACATGTACGGAGCCAGTCTCAGGGCCAGAATGTTGGCATAGATCTTGACGGTGCAGTTGATAAGAGAGCGGGGGCAGTAGAAGCCACATTCTGTGGGAGGATTTCCTGGTTTGAGTAATGCTGCGATTAAAGCCTCTCGAAGGGAGGGAGGGAGAATTCCTGAGTCACAGGATTCCTCCCATAGGGCCAAGAGTTGGGGAACCAGACAGGCTTTGTAATGTTTGTAGAATTCAACGGGGACCCAGTCAGATCTGGGGGTCTTTCTGGAGGCCCGGGCATCAATAGCGATATACAATTACTCAGATGTAATCGGGTTGTCCAGGGTATCCCTGATCTCAAATGAGAGGACTGAGAGCAGGAGGTTATCTAAAAATGTCTCAATGTCATCTATTGGAACACTGTCCACGTTTGAGTTGAGTGTTTCATAAAAACAACGGAATTGTGCATCGATATCATGGGAGGATAAGGCAAGGGTACCATCGGCCGTCTCAATAGCCAGAATAATGGGTGAGCCAGTCTCCTGGTGGAGCAGTCTAGCTAGGACATGACCGGGCACTCTCCCTCCCTGTATCCGCGTGGGAGCGGAACACATCTAACTCTATGCCAATATCAGCAAGATGGACAGGGGATTGGCAAGAAGCATACTGGGCCTCTAGAGAGGAAAGTCGGGATTCACTCTCTCCAATGGTCATCCATATCGCCTTCATAATCCCTGCCTCCTTTGAAATAGCGATACCCCTGATGTACACTTTAAATAACTCCAAAAGGGTGGCTTGCGATTTGACTGAGACAGTATTCAGTGCAAAAAAAGTCATCAACAGCTGTACCCAGTTCTGTTTCGAAGGCAATATCTAATAGGGAATGTGGTGGTTTCAACCTCCACAAGCGTGCCCTGGGTTGTCTGCACTCCATCGTTGGGAAATTGTCACCGGGGAGTGGTAAGAGAATGTTCCGGGACGTATAGACATATGTGTGATGGTTCTAATTAGGTTGTACGAGGTAAGCCGTCTGTCAATGCGTGAGTGTGAATCATGCAATGAGAAGTAAAATTAATAAGATTGGGAATCAGAGTGGATCAGCCTCCATGCATCGCACAATGATCGGATTCCCTGTCGCACTTCAACCATTTTTTTAACAATAAAACCCTCCCTACCCTACCCCGCCCCCACCCCGCCCCCACCACTCCCCCAATCAGAGAGGTGAAACTCAAAACAACCCCTAACTTAACCATGAGCAGTGGCAGCATTGCCTGGGGGGCTGTGCAATAGCCGTGAGTGGTTATGCCGCTGCGGTGGGGTGTTAACTAGGCATTTTGTGAATCACAATATTGAAACATTTCAAAAAGACTAAGGAATAACTCTTGTGGGTCTGATCTAGGCGGCAGTTCACCCAAGTAGTTCAATAGTACGCAAACACAACGGTAGTGCCGATTCAGAACCAAGTCCGGCACCTTTAAACATGAACAACAGGCCAGGCCAAAAAAGGCAAAACTCGTGGGCTATTGCTGGGCAGCAGCCAATCTGACAAATGTAGAGATGAGTAGGTGCAGAAGTTGCCCAGATCCAGGCCAGCGTCTGGTACTGTTGAGCGCAGACCGGAGTGAAGACCGAGGCAAAGTCAGACGTGGTTAGCCAGGAAAGTGGAAGCCTACTCAGGTATGGTAAAAAAGAAGACACTGTTCGACTGTTCGATCCTGAGTTTGACAGGGTAAAGCATTGAATATTTAACACCCAAGTCAAATATCCTTTTCTTTGTGGCCTGGTAGGTCTTCCACTCCTGTTGGACCGCCACTGAGTAGTCTGGGTAGAGGTGAATCCTTGAGGAGCCGAGAAAGAGATCCCCTTTGGCCCCCGCCGCCCAGAGAAGGGGTCTCTATCGCGATAACTCAGAACTCTGGCTATGATGGGGTGAGGAGGGGCGGGGAGGGGCACCCGGCCTGGGCTTTGCCGCCAGAGATCAATGGGCCCTTTTAATTGCAAACTGTGGGGAAAGTTTTGGAGAATCCAGAAGAGATAGCAGTATGCGTTCTACAAAGTCTTCCAATGAGCCATCGATCTTGTCTTCCGGAACCCCAATGATGCGCAAATTATTGCGCCTAGAGTGTGACTCCAGGTCTTCATTCTTCTTTTTAACCTCCTGAACCTGCCTGGAGAGGGTGTTCACTTCAGTCCGGAGGGCGATAATGTTATCCTCGGCCACTCCGACCCTGGTCACCACCTCCATTACTCGAGTGTCTGTCTTATCCATGTGAGCTTTAATCGAGTAAATAGTTCCACTCATGTCACCAAGTATCGAATTCAGTGCCGTGAATCCCTCCCGCATGTGTTCCATCATTTTATGTGATTCAGTGTTCTCAGTGGGTACTGATGTGGATGCCCCAGGTTCCAACTGTGGTTTGCTTGCCCTCAGAGTTGATTTGGCATACATGTTGATGGTGCTCTGCTTCTTACTAGCTCCCTTGGTCATGTTCCTGTCCTCCTCCGTCGAAAGTAGAGTTTTACAGCACCAAAGGGATCTGCAGAGCAAGGGCTGGAGCAGGAAATCAGTGAGTATCAATGGATGACAGGGGTATTTGCCATACTTCTCAGCTGGATGATAGGGCACAGGGTCATGCGTAGCAGGGTGCTGTAAGGATGTGCTGGCCGGGCGCACAAGGGCAGCAACTGAGGGTGGGACAGACCTAGGCGCCACCCCCCTTAGTTTATGATCTTGGTATAGGGGGATCCTGATCCCCAGAGCAGGGCAGGGCCATGACGGCTGCCGCCAAATCTGATGTCTTGGTATTCTGTGTGCTGCAGGTATGTGGGGCACAATAGCCGGAAAAGCACTGCAGTGGCAATGTGCGGATTACACAGTTACTATGCGGGGGAGTGGGGCCGGCTCAGCTCTCCCCGACCATGCTAACTCTAAGTGGTGTCCCTGCACTCCCCCAATGGAAGCTGCACAGAAGTGGGGAAGGGGTACCTTATGTAGCAGCATGGAGTGTGGGGTTACCAATGCTGTGTTTGTGGGAAAGAGAGTGGTACCATTCCTCACTCACCACTCTGTTGTAGGTTCGCAGGACTGCAGCCTATGCTCCCAGGGTGGCGAAAGGACTGCAGGGGGGAGTGCCATCAATCCACAGGAGTCACTGTGCCTTTTGCTGCAGAGCCAGGAATGTAGGTAGGATGCAAGTCGCACTGTCTGTAGGGTTTGGGGTGCAGCCCCAGGCCGGGGAGCTATCAAGAGGAGCAACAGATGTGTCAGCAAGGGGGAAAAGGCACCCTGGGACGCCCGCACTGATGTCTACCCAATGGGGGAGGATCTCGGGGGGCGAGCTGAGGACTCCAGCTATGGCTGCACAGAGCAGCTCAGCCCCGAATAGGGCTCCCTATTGCAGTCACACATGTTCATCCAGGACCGGAGACCAGAGCACTTTGGCATGCAGGAGTCCGCTCCCTGTGGAAATGGGATATGTAGCGTAGCTACTAACCTACCGTGCAGCAAGGTAGAAATGCCCAAGATGTTAACAGGGAGATCCGGCAAGGTATGGGACCCATGGGCAGCAGGTTGGACGGAGCTGCAGAGTCCCGCTATCTGCCGCTGGAGAGATGCCAGGATTATGTGAAAATGCGTAGTGTAATGGCATCAGCCCAGTGCTGCCCCCCTGTGCAGGAGTCAAGCCTCAGCCCCCGTATTTTCCCAACGGCAATGGCGAAGCCGGAGGATCAGTATGCCTGGAGGGCAGCTGGTCCACGATGTGGAGAGCAGGGGGGTCCTGTACCTCGTATCCAGGTGGAGGGATGGCACAACGCCTCTCTGGGTCGTCAGTTCGCACCAGAGCCGGTCTAATGCTATGCTCTACAGGGTGCCTGCCAGGTGCCTCAATGGAGGGCACCACTCAGGTTTCGGGGCTGCCGTTGGTCATCGGGCTGCGTCGAGAAGGGCTGAGGAAGAACGGGTCGCTCCGACAGCGAATGCAGGAGTTCAGTCCCAGGTGGAATGTTCACCAGTCAATCTGCAGACAGGCGTACCACGCAGGCGGGGAAGGGGGCCTCGGGTAGATTTGCCGCAACACACACCAAACTCATGCTAGGGGCACAAAGGTCCGTGAGATGACCGTCCCTCCCCCAGCCAGGCCTGGAAGCCCTGTCTGCTCCGAAGTCCAAGGTCTGCTCTCTATGGGAGTGCATGGTGGAACGCTGAGTAGAGGCCAGGGGGCAATTCAAAAAACCGGGGTTATCTCCGGAACCGTCCCCTCTGGGGGCACACCAGCACAGCAGCACCTTCAGCAGGCTGTCTGGGATCTGTCTGTTGCTGTTGAAGCGGATTTGTGACACCAGCAAGGAGATATCTGCAATAAGGATTTCCCCGAGCACAGAGTTCTTCACTCAGGTGGCCATTTCACTTGTGCACAACAGCGCCCCTGCATTTTCTCCACTTTTAAATGTGGAAAATGCTGAAGGGCATTTGTTTGAGCAAATTCTGTGGTCTGGTTCTGTGAATCATGCTTTTAGTGAATCTTTGCTCACTTTCTGTGGTCAATCCCCCTTTTAATGCTTAACTTGGTGTATTTAAATGCTTTGCTCACACTTTGTGCATCTATTGCCCTTATTTTGCAGTCCTTTTATGAACTGAAACATCTCTGAGATGCACATTTCTGTGAATATGGTGCATCTAATTGTGGTGCATCCCAGATTTGAACTCTTTGTTTTATTTTTAAGAATCTGGATAAAATTCTTTGATGGACAAAACCATCAACTTCAGAATAACTTTAAAGGGACAGAGACAATAAAAATCATAAAATATTCTTCCAAAGACTCTGCCTACTTTCTCATCTGCTTACTTCCTGGGAATCCCAGCAAGCACCTTTCCGTCCACTTTTCCATCACACCCCTGCAATGCCTTGTGTGCATTGAACAAAGGAACCCACTATTGTCAAGAAGACGTTAGCCTCTTCCTATCTTCTTTTCTGCGTGGAAACTCAACTACTGCCCTTGACTTCATTATTCCAGAACACTCACTGAACCTTTTGAAGGGAAAAAGAGAACATGTTAGCGTCTCTTAAAATCATGACACAGTCTGCACAATCAATGCCATTGGTGTCAGTGTCTGCACAGAAGCTGTTTCCACCTTCGCCCTTGTCCCTTTTATCAACTGTGACATCTTCTCAAAGTCTGTCTTCTGCACGGTATCCGCTGTTCTCTCCCTCCTCTGGTTTATAGGATGCCTCCTCATCATCTTTATCCTCTGCTCAATGAGATGGTTTTGTGCCAAGTGTGCAGCGACTTTTTATTGTACCCATGTCCACCTTCAAGTCCTCCTTCAATTTCCAGGCTCTTGTCTCTGGGTTGACAATGAAGGAGAGCACGTTGATGGCCACATGCCTGATGTTTTGTTTGGTTTGACCACTGGTGTTCCAGTGGTGTTTGTTTCTGCAGATGACAGTCAACTCCAAGATGTTGCTGTCAATCTCAATTACTTAAATTGAGAAAAAAAACAAAACGAAAGGTAACAGGGAGGGTCACATTAACAGTAAAACAAGTGTGAACAATATGTAGCACCCCACACAAGGAAGCCAGTCAATTAGCCCCCTCCATTGCCATGTGTGACTGCACAGTGAAAAGCAATGACTCTGGCTCCTCCAGTACCCGCCCACCACCTACAATTCCTGCCCATCCACTCCTCACCTACACCTTTCTCCTCCCTTTGGCCGCTAGTCCACCTGTCTCTACATAATCTTGCTGCTGTATACTGCAATCGACCTCCTCACACCAGGACCACCATAGACAGAGGCAACAGAACGTATTGTGGCTATGGTGGCATCTTAAATCGAGAAAACCTTCCCCTTGATGAAGGGGCGTATGTCCACATGTTTCCCTTTTAATCTGGGTCTGCATTGTATCAGCACCCTAGACACCAGTCCGGGTTGTTAATAGAATTAACACCCTTGTTGGCATGCAGGCTTGGACATTAATGTGCAACAGGCCTCGTGAGGGCCTACATTGGTTTGTGCTGCCTTGCTGGTAATGGCGAAGCCCTCCCGCAAACGTGGATGTTAGCACTGAAATACAGAAATTAAAGGGCAAGGCGTACACAAGAGGATGTTAATATAGAACGGATAAAGGATGGAAAGAGGACGGAGCAAAGAAAGAATGTAATGTATGCAAGGAGAGAAAGAACGATGGAAAGAATGAGGCAGAAAAAGAGTTTTAAAAAAAGGCAGGAAATGATCAAGACTATGCAACAGACACCAGAATGAAATCTAACATTTGGAAAATTACTAATTCTTTTTTAAAAAAAAGTATATACAAAATCAGAGAGATACATAGGGCCTCATTAGGACCCAGGCGGATTTCGCGGTGCTAAATGCACCGCGAAGCATGGCGGAAAGCCGCCGATAGCGCCATGGGGGTTGGCGGATTTACCGCCCCATTCCGACCTCGGCGGAGCGGTAAATCCCCAATCCCCATTCTGCCCTTCCCCATTCCCATTCTTGCCCCATAGGGTATAATGGGAGTGGGGAAGGAGTTAATTACGCCACCGTAAAATACGGTGGCGTAATTAACAACGAGGTCCCGTAGCGCCATGGTTTTCTCCGGCTGGTAAAACCAGGCGGAGAAAACCTCCATGGCGCTACGGGAACTCGTAGTATGGCGGAGAGGTACGCCATGCACTACGCTGGCGTAAAACCCTCTCCGCCAGGGTCCTAATGAGGCCCATAGCAATGAATGGTTCATCACTTTCTGGAATTATTGACAAAAAATCCTCAGGCAACTACTAAGAGACCCATCAATTATATTAGGGGTCAGCAACTGTTGGCTCTCCAAACGTTCTGGACCATAACTCTCATTAGCTCTCGCCAGCAATGGCAACTGTGGGGATTTTAGGGGGTCAAACTCCAAAACAACTTGTGGGCCATAGTAGCCAAGTTGAACAATTTTACTCTTTAAAATAATAACATTTTTTGCAATTGTTCATCAGAATAAATCATTAAACAATAAAAACAGTGTTCAATCGAGGTATTGAAGTACACGGTAAATCATGTTCACACCTGATGCAGCAACAAATCCCAATCTGTCAATCAGTAATGACGAATACGGCAGCTGTCATTCATGGAACATGTTTCCTGATTCAAAAGAGCAATAATTGAAATGCAAAAATAACCAAGAAATGTTTCTATGCACAAATGTTGGGAAAGATTCCAATAGCTAAACTGTCTGAAACGCACCATCTGTAATTGCTGTAAACATCAAAGATATCTGCAATAAGAGGGAAAGCTAAGAAGAAGGTGTAAGCTTTTCTAAAGAATTAAAGGAATTGCAGAAGAATGTGAGGGGTGCTGGCACTGCCGAAGAGAAGCTACAAAAGGCATCCCACAGTTCAGAGGTCAAACAGGAAATTTAGAAAGAATGAGGGCTGCTTACCAAAGCCAAAGAGATAGGGATCATTATTGGGGGGGGTAATGACCTGCTTCAACCTATTGGCTGAGGTAAAGCCGTGGGCTACAAGTAGTGGAAGTGTCATTATCCTAAGTGATCATGGCCACTCCTGAGGTCCAAAGGCTTTTTTATCACATGAAGTTGAGCAACTAAAAACCGAAAGTGAACGATTTCAGGTTGCTGCTCAAACCAGAATGTTTGGATTCAGGTATTTAACCAGAGAGTATAGACTGCACTACAAGTGTAATAATTGGCTGAGAGGATGATTAGTGGAATCCATGTGATAATATCCATTATACACATGGATCTGAGAAACTGCTGGTGTGCACAAATCACATTGAGAGGTTTGTAGATGGAACACGCTATTATATCTGTTAGATTGCAGCTTGCAGATGGCACGAAGGCTGGAAGTAAAGTTGAAAGTGTTGGCGAGTACAGTGCTGCAGTTCTGCGGCTTTGAGGCAGGCGTAGGACGCTCTGATGCAAGTACAGAGACCCCTTGTAGCTCTTGATACCTTACATCAGACTCCGGTTCGGACCAACTCCATCACTTGGAAGACAACATGCCTAAACCAAACTTGCACACATATGGTATGTGCAGCACGGTGCAGTGAAAGGGCAAATGCCCAAGAAACCAAGTTGTCAGCTAGTGAGATACGGGAGGTCCTCCACGCCCAACAAATGATAAAAGGACAGCTGTGGAACAGCGTAACCAAAGATGACTATTTGCATGGGATCTGCTCACACTGAGCCTGCAAAAGGCCCTGTGGCAAACAGCCTCTTCCATTAAATAGAAGGTGTGTGTGCAGGAACCCACAAGTACTGCGACTGATCCCTCACCTGGATTCTCCAATTTAGACAATAGTGGATCACTGTTAAATCACTGCTTGAATCTCTGACTCAATTCTCTGGGTCCCACAAAATCTGATTACACTAACGTGATTGGTTCCCCTCTATCGAAACACGCTGGACCTGGAAGATTTGCTCTCCCCAACTGACTTTTGCTCAAGTGATAGTGAGTCGGAGGCTAACGTGGCCTACGTTCACTCTGATTACAGGGGGACATCCTCCCCAATAAAGGAAGGTTATTTGGCTAAAAATAGCAAATTAAATAACGTACAGTCTAAAATGGATGCCCTGTTCCAATTATGCTTGAGTATAGCTGAAGAACAATGAGACTTTATGATGCTGATGGCAAAAGGATTCTAGACAACTCATGTGTTGTGCACTGCGGGTAAGGAAGGTTTTAAAAAATAACCCTGTAAAGAAATCATCAAAGCCCCGCCACATTATTTCTGACCCAATAACTCCTACATCTGAAGTCATTACCATATCCACAGGGGTGGCAGTAACACCTAGTCCCTCGCGTGTCAATACTGTGTTAAACAGAGGGCTGTCCAAACCTGGGGATCTCATTGAGGTTCGTGCAGGGTTTGTCACAGTCTCTTCTAAAACTGAGGAACAAGCACTGTGGGCTCTAGGTGTTGAGCAGTCAATGCTGAATTGCCAGCCGTCTCAGGAGTACATTAAACACCTTGAACCTAAGAAGAACCATGGCAAAAATAGACTGCCTTCCATGAGACAAAACAACGCAGCAATTGGAGCGTTCACTACCAGTTGATCCTAAAATCAACTCTAATTCCTTAATGCCTAAAATGTCGGGGCAGTACTTGGTTGCTGTCAGTCAATATGATTACTCAATTCATCCATCAAACACATAAAAATACAAGTACAATACATATAAAAAATGACCATTTCATTTCACTTATAAATACAGTGTCCGTGTTCTGAATCATCACTGAATTCTTTGACATATAAAAACAATTATAAAACGCACCACATAACCCAACCCCAAACCCCAAAAAAATCAAAAAAGCCAATTTAAAGTGCACAGTGCATATTCCATAGATTATAACATTCTTTTTAATTCAATTGGGCCAAAATCCCCTTTCATTGATACATAGCTCTTTTCAGGAAGGATAGTAATGCCCAGGCTGTCAATACAGAGACAGCAGCCAAGAGAAAGAGCATTGCCGGCCTGTGGGAGTGAATATTAGCTGTCCTAAGGACCAGCAATAAAGTAGTCCTTCTTACAATATTGTATGGTGGGCAAAACAATAGGAGGTGCTTCAGGTCCTCTCTATCTGCCCCGCACGCCGGGCATCCGGGTGTATCGGGGTACCCAAACCATTTCGCTGTGGTTCCCCTCAGCTGTAGGCACTCAAATCTGGCACGCGTGATCAGCCATCAATCTCTCCTTTTAGAACTCCAGAATAGGTAAGGCTGGATCTCATTCACCCTGCTCATCATCACGTGTGCTCTATTCGAATTCGTGGCAAACTCCATAAAATCCATTTTCTCCTACATAGCCCAACACAAAGTTAGTTTTATATGATCACATTTGCCCAGAAGTCAACAAATTATCTGGTGGAGGTAGTGCCCGAATATAACTTCGGGACAGGGCGTCATTGATGAAGGCTAGCAGAGGGATTTTTTTCCAGTACTCCCTTGCCATAATGGTCCTAATGATGAAATGACATAGATTAGCATGGTCATTCGCCCAAAGACAAAGCCAAAAAGTAATCAGTGCGAAGGCCCATTGGTCTTCCCAGAAATCCATTCCCAGTTCCCTGTGAATAGAGATACTTGGTTACTAATGAGCTAGCAAACGGAGATGTACAGAGGGTCATGCTTCAAGGTCCCTTGGATAATTGGGTGATATCTAGATCTATTCAACCAGCTCCTGTAATTGTCACCATCCTTCCTGGGAATTTACCTGTACAAACACAAAAGCATCTTTTCCAAATCACTTGTCATTGGTAATGATCTTACTGGGGGTATTTGACTTGCTGAGCAGGGCGATGTGCAAGGTCACACGGTCTCGGACCCTCCTTTAGATGTCTGGTATAACTGTGTTGGTAAATCGCACAAAGCCATGAGTATAGTTGCCTCACCTTACACTGATCCTACCTGGTATGCAAATTCCTGTCATATCAAGTTGGTTGAAGTCTCTCTGACTTTTAATAGCCCTTTTATAATTAGGAAATGGCTTTTGAAATTACTGCACATTATACCAGATCTTTGTGCAATAACGACCAAAGATAAAGCCTCCTTAGAATTACCATGACTCTCCAGTGCAACGAACTGGATGGTTGCTACTATTCACTCACCGATAGTAATCAAACACATTTGTAACCATGTTCAAGATCTTGCAGCCCTGGTCTTTGAGCTAACTGTTTTTCATCCTGTGGCCCCAATCAATCATGGGGGCTGGAGGCACCTGGGCTCTATGCTTGTCAGACCGCAGACTGTGAGCGCTTTTGCTACAGGGCAATGTCTACAAGGATTGAGGGTTATCTAGTCACATGTGTATGCCCCTTGTTCAATTCTTCCCCACAGGATGGGGCTTTGCTAAATGTGGTATCTCTGAAATTAGCCTATTTGATGAGGGCAGAAGTCTTCACACTGCAGGAAACTTGGCTGACCTCCTCATTTGCCCTGGACAGCTATAGCACAACCCACAATCTTGCAGCTCCGGTTATAAAGGAGCATTGTAAAGGTGGGCTCTGCATAGGTTCCAAGGTCTGCTATGACCTATTCAAATTCATTGAAAGGCTCACTCATACAAATCCTTTGGCAGTTACCCTCTCTAAATCACTGTGGGGCCTTGACCATACCACTCGGAGTCTTAGAATGCAGTTAAAGAGTCCCTCCAGCCTTGGTGTGGTGGCCACCCAGAGCAGATGCCATATTAACTGGGGACTTTAACGTTGATTGTTCGGAACCGCTGGTAGAGGGTGCTCGGGGCAGGCGAGGTATGGCTGCTTGGACAAGCGGCTTGTCTTGGTGAGCAGCACTTCTAGAATTCGACTTACAGTTGGTCATTGGCAGTTCAGTGGTGGCACTGGTGACCTGGCCCAACAGAAAAACAACATTTGCATTGATTTTATTTTTGCCAATTCTGCAATGTTTAACCAGTCCCCTCAATTGCATGTTTACCAAGTTGACATTAGCGACCACGCTGCGCTGAGCATTGAATTTCAAGCAGCAAAGGAACATTCTGGGTGTAAATCCGATGGTAAACTTCTAAGGAAATAGATTCTATTGGTCTTCTCTTAATAGCGGCCATTTTAACTCAAATCTCAGAATTAGCATGGAGACACAATGAGAACTTCTTAGGCCCTATGATTTGGACTTGAAATGTTGGTATATAGGTATAATGGAAATGGAATGAAACTGGTTTCGAGGACAAATAATCTAAGTGGGCAAGGAAAATTGTGAAAAGGAAGAAATTACTTAAGGGAACCCTTCTAGAAATAACAACAAACTATCTAACATCTACCAGTGAGAAAGTTAAGCTTAAGGAGAAAGCAAGATTTAGCTATAAAATCTGGTTGCATGCTTATCAATGTAATCAGAATGCCCGCAACTGGCAACTTGTAGACAGAATTCTTAAGACTGGTGATACAAGGAAATTCAGTTTTCTTCTAAGACACTTTTCTCCTGCAAACTCTGATAGGTTGTGTGTGCATTTCTGAAAACACCTGGACCACTCACATTTTGAAAACTTTCTGGCCAAATACTGAACCCAAACCTCATGTACCGAATGCCTCTAAGGTAGGTTTGTTGTTCTGGCATCAGGAGGCAGATATCACATCAATAATTGTGAAATGTAAATCATATAGAGCCAGGGGCCCTGATGGTTGTTGCAATAAGGTCCTTAAAAATGACCCGTTGCACTGGGCTGACTTACTGCAGACATTGTTCCATCGGGTCTGTGAGACTGGTTGCTATACATCCACATGGCTGGATTCCAACTTGATATCAGTTTATAAGAAAGGGCTATGATCAGACCCTAATAACTCCTGATTGCCGGCTATGTTGAACAGCAGCTCGAAGATTTTGTGGTGGCTGTTACTGGAGCTCCTCTCCTCATGGTCAAGTTCAAAGTTTACATTAAACAGTACACAGATGGGATTTAGGAAGCGGCACAGCACTATTCCCGCCATAAAGGTGCTTCTTATGCTCATATCGGACACTATACGTGCCCCTGGTTCAAATCTTTACTTATGCATTGTGGGTCTTAGTTTTGCATTTAACACTGTGAATAGGGGCAGATTATGGGACAAACTGAGTGGCTGGGGATTGGACTCTTCCTTGTTGTACTTCGTTAGGCTTCTGCATGACGATATTGTGGTAAGTGTGAGGCAAGCACAGGATGGGGTACTCACAAGACCTTTCATACCAACGTCGGTCTCAAACAGGGCTGCGTCCTTATGCCACTGTTATACAACCTATGTGTGGCAGACTTTGCCTCTGCACTGAAAGCTGCACATAACCACCCACTAAGCTTTGAGGGTAAGAAGATAAATTGTATCACCTACGTGGATGACGCTGTCATAATTGATCACACACCAACCGGCCTCTAGCGTTTGCTAGATGCCCTGGTGGAATATGCTGATCTAAACAGTCTGCATGTAAATATAGGAAGGATGAAGTTCATGACGATAGGCAAGGGGGCCTATCAGTGGAAGTGGTTCACCTGGCGATTGGTTGGTTCCAGCGTTGAGACCTACAAATATCTGGTTATGCACACATTCCCCATATATTAGATATTATGGGCCTCATCATGAGTTAGGTGGTATCCCGGCGGTATTCCCGCCAGGATACTGCCTGCGCTAATAGTGTTATTGCCAAACCCCCCTGCGCTATTAGCGCCAGATCACGGGTTTAGCGGAACGGGAATTCCCCACTCCCCATTGGGCCCATTTATGAATTCCACATTCCCCATTGGGCCCAATAGGTTTTTTTCAGTGTGACTACCGTCAACGGTATTACTGCATGGTATTCACAACGAAAATTGGCAAATTTGCGGCAGATTTACCCCCAGCTCAGAGCTTGGGGTAAATCCTGTCAAACCCGTGATTTAGCAAACCGTTAAATGCAGCGGTAGTAGCGTTACTGCCACATTTTAGGGTTACCGCCAAACCTGTGATGAGGCAGTATGTGTCACGCGAAAGCGATCTCCTCCTTGGCATGGATAAAATGGATGTCATTGAAAAACCTGATTGACAGAAAAGGAGGAATATCATTGGAGGCAAAACTTTCTGCCTATAAGCCATCGGTAGTTCCTGGGACTCTGTATGCGTTGGAAACATTGCCTGTAGGATCGGTGTCCTGGCTTAAGAGACTTGTGGGTACGCTTTTAAAACCCTTGCTGGGTCTCCCGACTAGAACATGGTCTGTCCTCCTTACACATACTATGGCTTTTGACTGTATTTAAATTGTGGGGTACTATATTCATCAGGATGAGGGAGGAGGAAGACTGTTGGACCTATCTAAGCAACATGGACAATGCTGTGGGCACATTCTTTGATTCTCTACCATGCAAAACCTGCTTCTGAACCATTGTTTGAACATAGGCATGAAGGGACTGCCGGATTCCCTGGGGGAAGTATATGCAACAGTCTTTTTGATAGGAAATCAACGGACTATGATCGCATCCAATCCATTGACTATTGCAAATAAACAGACATACCATCTCCACTCCACTCAGGGAATGAATATAGGTACCCATTGTGACTATTTGGTTAACTTTTTTCCCCCCAATTGGTCAATTTTATCCTTTATTTGCTCCTTGAAACAATACCGGTCTATGTAAATACAGGGGCCTGGACTGGCCTTAAAAGAAATGAGCGCCAGTGCTGCGCATGCAACGTGGCTGTTGAATCGGCGAGACACCTGCTTACCCAATGCAGTTTGCTCCAGGCCCTCTATGAGAAAGGGTATCATGTGAGTGTGGACTACACGTCAGACCAGTTTTGGAACAAAATCTATGGGGCAAAATCCCTGGTTACGACTGCCGATGCATTCCACATTTGGCAAAATTTGGGAAAAAGCCTGCCCATTTTATAAAGGCTTATATTGTAAACATTACTGGCCCTATAGTTCGGGAGAATTGATTGGTGAAATGAATCACTGCTGCTATTAACCATGGTGAAGTTTTGTTTGCCTCAAATGAAATGTTACTGGTTCAGCTTAATTTCTTAAATTTTTTTAGATAATTGTTTTTATGATGAAAATGTTGTATTTGCTGTGTTTAGTGTAAAGGTCACGTGTGACCATAAACACGTAATTATTATTATTATTATTATTATTATTATTTTTTTTTAAAGATGGCATTCTCCAACATGCAGAGGCATATTTTTTTCTCCCATCTAGAACTTAAAACTATTCGGTCTTCGAATTCTCTACTTCAAACAACAATATCATTCTGCACCAGGAACAAACATATATTTGCTTCAGCCATCCTTGCAAGATCCTCTCCCACTTATCAAAACCTCACTCTTGCCGTTCCTTCTGCATACCCATCGTCAGACATTGTACCCGTAGTTCTGGCTCACACACGCCTTCTTGTTGCTCCCCCTTTCTCTTTGAGGCATCGATTCAAGCCCTATGGGTAGCCTTCAAACACCCGTTTGAATACATACATTCTAAATAAATAAATACTTAAATAAAGTTAACAGTCCCAAATAATGTATCAGTATTTCCCTGGTCTCCATCAACAATGATGGAATATCTGTGCCTAACATATTTAGACAGTTATTTCCTTTTGCTTTCTCTGATTTCCATTTCAACTGAAAAATATTCTGTTGGCTTGTATTCCAAAAGCCTGCAGTCTTATATCCTGAGCCTCTCCATCCATCATTTGAAACATTTCAGCTGCAGCAGAAAGTTCTCGGTGGAGCTCGAGCTCTCTGACCCGCCTTCCCGAGTTCCCTTTAAATCTATTGTAATGTGTGCAGTAAGGTTCCATTCTCCTTTATGGAGAACACTGCATTGCATCCAGTGTTTGGAATTGCACTATTTCTAAATGAATAATGTATAACTGAAGTGCATATGGTTTGTATAAAGTGGAATTCTTGCTGACTCCAGTACAGAGAATATAGTTAAGGCAGTTTTTCATTGTGAGAGCACTTGGGACCTGATAAAGGGAAACCTTGACTGGTTTATAAATGACAGCTATGCTCCCCAGGCAGCTTGAGTTAAGAAATCTGCCATCGCATTGGCATTGTTTTAATGGAAACATGATTGATGTTCTATGTTATCACTATTGAATCTATGTGTAGCAATATGGAAGGCTATTGGTGATTTAATTAAGTGTAAATTAGCTATACAATTAAATTGAGCTTTCATTTTGTTTTCTCTCCAATGCATTGCGATGTATGTTATTAGGCCTTCGGGTGGTAGTCATATTACAAAATTGTGCACTGTTGCCATTTATGTGGTTTCTTGGTGCTGTAGCGGGTGTCCAAACAAAGGAGGATTTTGGGCTTCGTGTTGTGATTGAGAGGGAGAAGAGCAAGAGATCTTTGATAATGATGTTGGCAGCTTCAGTTCAGAGAAAACGGCTACTGTGCGTTGGTGCGTTTGCATTCAGTAGTTGGCATGTGGTGTTGAGGAGTGATTGTGTACGTTTTGTTTATGTGTCATATGTTGTGAAGTGTGTGCATATTGCATTGCAGTAGAGGAGTGGTGTTTAGTTCAGAGTTTGGGTGTGGGTATGCAGAAAGGTGGGTTTTTAGTATGGTTGGTTAGTGGCAATACATGTCTTACACCCAAAAGTCTCTCCACATGTGATAAAATTCCCACCCTCAACAGTTCATATAAGTGTGATGCCTTTCGCACCGCCCGCAGACTATTAAAGTGAGATACACTCCCGTCCACAACATTGCATCCAAGTACGACACAGTTTCTGCTCCCAGGCACTCTGTCTAAGTGCGACGCATTTCTCACCCCGTCAGTCCATTTAGGTGCAATGCATCTCCCACTCCCAATCCTTCATCCACGTTTCACACACTTCCCATCCCAAACACTCTATCCAAGTGTGGTACACTTCTCAGCCCCAACTGCCCATCCAAGTGTTAACATCTTCCACCACATGCAATCCATCTCAGTGCGACACACTTCCCATCTCCAAACTAATCCATCTAGGTGTGACACATTTCCGGCCAAACAGTTTATCAAAGTGGTTTGAATGTCCCATCCCAAAAAATCCGTCTCAGGGAGCCGCAACCTGCACTCTACAAATGTTACATAGTGCTTGTCTCAGGGTGCAACTTGGAGTTAAAGGCTTACTTATATTATTATACCCGATGCAGAATGTGGCTATCCTGCACATACAGGTTTAGCATAGAAGGTGTCTAATTTTCCCAGTTGGGTGACATGCCAGATAAGGTTAACCTATGCTCATATACTGAGTGCTGGTGGGTGTATGATATCAAGTAGTTAAATTGGTGGGGTTTCTGTAGTATATTAGTGGCTGTATTCCTGGTAGGTTTCTCCTGCTGAATTTGACATGGTTTAGCCTGTTGGATAGGGTTGATGGTGCTAGGTCCCTTAGGTTCCTCTCGGTTCATATTGGGTATGTTCAGTTAGGCTCTTGGTATGGTGGGGTTCCCTTCCATGTGTTTGCCAATTACATGATCCATAGCTGTTGTTCAGGCATTTTCCTACCCTTCAGAGCTAAAGAGCCAGGTTCATAAAAGTTTTCTGAACTTTAGAGGTCCTCCGTAAATTTGCATTTATTTCGGGAGAGAGTTCCAGAGTTTTATGGCTATACAAGAAAAGGCTAATCCTCCAAGTTTTTTCCTTGCGTAGTGTTTAGGTTCTAGGCAGATGTTTGATGGATCTAAGTGTTCTTGCTGGTTTGTGTATGGTGATTTTCTTTTGTATGAATTCTGCTCCCTGGACATGGACTTCTCTGTATGTTATGCACATTGTTTTGAAGATGATTCGGTTTTTGACTGGGACACAATGAAGCATCCTTAGCGCAGGTGTGATGTGCCCTCTTAGGGAGAGTTTGAGAAGTTTGGTGGGTGTATTTTGTATTTGTTGGAGTTTCCTCAGCACGTATTCTGGCATTCCAAGGTATATACTGTTGGAGTAGTCAATTCTGGACTTGATGAAGGAGATGATGGCAAGTCTTCTGTGCATGAAGGAAAAGAAGTGTAGTATATATTTGATAGTGTGCAGATGAAAGAAGCATTTCCTAATTATCGCGTAAACTTGTGGTTCTAGTGTGAGCTTGTTGTGTATTAGGATTCCAAGGTTTTGGACTACTTTGGATGATTCAGTTTGGGTTCCCAGTTCTGTGGGTCGTGGGGTTTGCTGGTTGTTTCCTTTGTTGTTGGGTGAGATCATGATTTCCGTTTTGTCCTGATTAATATAAGGTTATTAATGTTCAACCATTGGTAGAGTTCTTTCAGACAGTCTTTTTGTCTTTTGTTTTCTTCTACATTGCCATTGATTTTGTAGATAATTTGGGTATCATCAGAATAATTGTAACATGTGATGCTGTTTTCTTGGGCCACTCACCCAAATCCACATATGTAATAACCAACTTTAAACACTCGCCCTTGTCCATTTCCTCCAACCATTCTTCCTTGGACACTATGCCCTCAGTATTAATGAAAAACATTTCCATTTCCATATTCTCACCATATGAATCCTTTTTATTCTCTTGTTTCCTTAACCTTGACAAACTATCTGCTAGTATGTTTTCTTTACACGGAATTACGTTAACCACGAAACTGTGACATTGCATGCAGGTAATCCATCCGGCAACCCTCCTGGACAACCTATCTAGGCCTTTATTCTCTAACATTTCTTTAAGTGGTTTATGATCAGTGCACAACATAAAACATGTTGCCCATATAAAATTTCTGAATTTCTCCATGGCCCAATAACAGGCTAAAGCCTCTTTTTCAAGGACAGAATACCTAAATTCAGCTCCTCTTAACCCTCGAGATGCATGTGCTATAATCTCTTCCTTTCCCTGATCATCCACTTGAGACAACACTGCACCAATTCCCATTTCGGATGCATCAACAGTGACTTTACTCTGTCGGTACGTATCGAACTGTCCTAATGGTTGTGCTAAATCTATTTCATTCTTCAATCTGGCAAATTCACCCTCATATTTAGACGACCAGACAAACTCACTTCCTTTCTTCAGCAGTTTTATCAATTCAGTCACCTTACTAGCATAGTTGTGTACAAACTTCTGATAAAATTCAGTCATCCCTAGGAATGATCTAAATTGTGCTTGGTCCTCTGGGCTTTTGATATCTTTTATGCACTTACCAAACTCTCTTTTGGCTTTAAACCATCTGCCAATATTTCATGGCCTATCTGAGTTGAAAGGCTGGGTAAAAGCTATGATACATGCTAATGACAATGCAAAATCGCCACTATTAGTGATAAGGCATCTAATATTCATTTGGTATGTGATATGGGCAATGGAGTGGATGTTGAATGTTGGATGGGTGACATGATGGAGCAGTCTTTTTCATCCTGTCATATAGATATTGAACCTCATGTGTTCTATGCCCCCTGCTTAGGATCTCAGTTAGATAGTAGAAAAGCCAATGATAATAAGCCTGATAATATTGAGAAGAACAGTGGTGATCAATATAAAACGATTGAAGACCCGAGTGAAATGAATAAATATGACATTCTGAACATTAGTAATATCTGCATGTTATCCATTGAAATGTTCGATGCATTTGAAAATCTCCTAAATCATCTTTTGATCAAATCTGAGGAAATTGAGAAGAAATTGGACATATAATCACTATTACTCCAGAAGAGCATTAACCGTGGTAGGAAGTCGGTCTTTGACCTTGCCACGTCAACTGAACAAGACAACACTGCCTTGTTGGACAAAAATATAATCGCCCATCAGAAAGTCAGTCATAATCTCCCCTGTATTAAGAGTGTATACACTGGGAAATATACAGTAACAAGGAAACATACCGTAAAAGCTAAACGAAAACAATATATATATATATATACCAGTCAAGCGTTCATGTATGGAAATCCCACCCTACATAGAAAGAACCCTTGTGTGGTGCCTGAACCAGTGGCCGTGGCTATCTCGAATGGTCATGGAATACCATTCACGGATGGGACACCATCTTCATTGGTAGTACCACTATATATGCTGATGGTAACTGAACCTCCACTGGTGTCCCAACATTTGGCTGAGACATTCAGCATGAATGCCATGTCCCCCCAAAGTATTAATACAACTGTAGACTAGATTCCCCCTGCTCCCTTGCAAATAATTGTTATTAAACTCCAGTATAGATATACATGGCAACCTCACTCAAATCCATGTATCTAAATCACTAAAACAAGCCACTCTACTAGACCATTGGATTGTCAATCAGGAGGCGACAACCACTTTAACCCCTTATGCTAGTACTCTGATCCCACAATCTAATATTGATTGTGCTAGTTACACCAAAGCACTCCAACTTCAAAAGTTGAATTTGGATACAAATATGGCACCCTTAAATATAGCTGCGGTGCTACAAATATTCCATTCAATACTGGCTTGAGAGTCATTAGGTCTGATCACATAAAGATTGTCGACCAAGTCGAACAGGTATCTAAATACATAACAAATATTTGGTTCAACTCTATTGCCATACTTGAATACATTCTTCGTTTTGATGCTGATCTCATTCAGATTGGATACACATGAAAATTGGTGTGGATCAGTGAGATAAAAATGAGAGCAATTGAAGTTAATGCAGCTTGTGATGTTTCTAAGCCAAGCCAAAATAAGGGTTTAATAAGACCTACTGCCAGGCAAGAAAGCACAAGCGTAGAGTCATCTTCCAGTGCTGTGAATAAGTCAGCTGTGACCACCGCTCTAATTGAGGCAGATATGAATGAAACCCATGGCTACTGGCAATGGCTGCCAGTTCCCTTTAAACTACACTTTTCTTCAACTTGTGGGTGTTGTTAGCCTGATCTATTCATGCAGGCATACCCATACATTCAAAGAGGAAGGCCTATTATCCCAAATTGATATATTTATGGTGCTAGCTCTGCAAGAAACCTGGTTTACAGATATTGTTCATTTCGATGGTCGGTGTGCAGTTCATCGAGTAGCTACTAAGGGGCAGAATTGGAGACCAAAGGGATGACTCTTGCTCTCAGTTAAATCTCCTTAGGAGGTAACTACTCTGAAGGAGTCTACTAACTTTGTACAAGTAGTTCAAATCTTCCATTTAAAATGTGTTATAATTTGTCTTAATATCTATGACCCGGCGAACTGCATAGCGACGAAAGACAATGTTAAAAGAGTTGCTATGATTCCTTCGCAATATTCTCATTGTTATCCATTACGGATAGTAGGGAACTTTAACGCTAAAATAGGAGCCTCCCAAAACAATACCACTATAGATGCTGTGATCCACTCAGCAACTATTTTGGAGAAAACTTCAAATCGCCAAGGTAGACAATGGGAAAAAACAAATTGAAGATAGATTTTGGTCTTACTAGACTGAATTGCATAGTCCCAGTGATGCAAAGATGGCTTTCACTCGGACGGATGGTCATGCAGCAATAACTATTGACTATGTCTGCACCAATAGTACTGGTCTACTCTTCACAGTGGATATGGCAATCGTACACCATCACAAGAGCTATCCCTTTACGCTCTGTGTGCTTTTGACCTTGATGATAGCAAATCAACAGACATTGGTGTATGATAAAAATTGACAAATTGCTCTAAATGATGGTCAGAACCATACACAATGGCATGGTACAAACCTTACCAGAGTGACCTCTCTTGTGATAAAGACTGTTCCGAGTTGTATTGCGAAATGTGGAGAAAGTAGTATTGGTCCATCGATTGGCATTGTAAAATTGTTCTCTGACATGATGGTCACAATTGGCATTGACAACCATGCCACCAGGACTATCACTGACGCAAATAAAATCGGAGAAAGGTGATCACAGCTGTGATAGACCTTTTTACAATCAGTGGAAATTATTGATGGGGTGTATAATTCGTTGTTGAAAATATGCCCCGATCTTTGGGCACATGCATTGCACTTTCTATTCAAAGAAGTGGGCCGTAATGGAAGGATCCCAGAAACTTGGCAGATGAGCCACTTACTGGCTGTATATAAAAAAGGTACATGGGATAACCCCACCAACTCCCGTATGCTGGCAATGTTAGACATTTCACCGAAGATATTTGCTCGGGTTCTGTTGGCGGAGTTGAATATATGGATACAATCCATGAACATCCTCCTTAGTAACCAAATAGGTTTCCAGTCAAAAGCTAATACATTGTATAACATACTTATTTGGAATTCAGCATTTGAATACACATGGAAACAGCGTGAATGCAATGTTTATTGCACCTTTATTGACTTCAGCGGTGCATTCGATTCTGTTCTGAGAAATAAACTCTGGAAAAAACGTAGTACCTCGAACATCCCTTCAGGATTGTTAAAAATTCTAATGTAGCTTTATAAAGGCACCACTTTGCGGATTCGCTTAGATGGTTCAGGAAAACGTTCTGCCCCTATGGATACATGTTGAGGGGTTAAACAGGGCTGCATTGTTGTGGCGTCCCTGTTTAACCTCTACCTAACTGACAAGTACTCGCATTTTCTGAATCTGTCCACCTGTCCGGTTAAAGTTGGTACGCATTTATAAGTTGGCTTGCATATGCAGACGACTTGCTGCTTTTAGATCTCACCCCTAGTGGCTTACAAAACCAATTGCATGCCCTCTCTGACTATGCTAGACTCCATGGTTTCAAGGTAAACATTGAAAAAAGCAAAGTCATGGTTTTTAGCAGGCGGAAAGCTACTTGAGACATCGACAATATTATAAACCTTTAACAGGTAAAACAGTATAAATATTTAGGAGTTGTAATAGATAAAAAGCTGAAATGGGACAGCCATTGGAAAGCCACGAAAGATAAATGTTTGAAATCAGCAAATGTAATTAGTGCATTCATTAGGTGCCCCTCTGTGAGAACGAACATGGCTAAATGACCTGTTCTTTGGGAAGGTACCCACTCGAAAGTCTGCAGTCACACTTGAGCTCACTGTACCTTTCACAAATGAGAAATATCAGAGAGGCAAAGCTCCGCCTGCTGTTGGAACTCTTGTTCAGAAGTGAATTCCCATAGCGTTTCCCTTCTGTAAAAAGCACAGTGAGCTGCAGACACTTGAGTGGGTAGGTTCCCAAAGAACAGGTCATTCAGCAGTGTGTGTTCTCGCAGAGGGGCGCCTATGACTATTTCTTTTTTTTTTAATCAAGTTATGCACTGTGACTTATGCATATTAAATTACTGTACAATCGTATTTGGGTGAATCTGTTTTGGACTTTTAGATTAAAAACACATCTCTAATCGCGTATCATGATTTATGCTTTGGACATAAGGTTATTCACTTTGCACAGTGTTTATTTAAAACAATCTTTTTTTTGTGGGCAGAGAAATCTGCATCAGGAACAGAAATGTATTTGCTTCAGCCATCCTCTCAAGATCCTCTCCTCCGTATCAAATGCGCACTCTTGCCTTTCCTTCTGCCCACCCATCGTTAGGCATCACACCTATAGTTCTGGCTCACCCAGGCCTTCTCGATGCTTCCACATTCTCTTTCAGCAACAATTCTAGCTTCATGGGCAGCTTTCAAGGACACAGTTGAACACATAATTACATAATAAATATATAAATAATCTGAAAAGTCCCAAATACAGTATTAGTATTTCCATGGTCTCCTTCAACAATGATGGAATATCTATACCTAACATATTCATACCATTATTTTCTTTTGCTTTCTATTATTTCAACTGAGAAATATTCTGTTGGCTTGTATTCCAAAAGCCTGCAGTCTTATATCCTGAGCCTCTCCATCCATCATTTGAAACATTTCAGCTGCAGCAGAAAGTTCTCGGTGGGGCTCGCGCTCTCTGACCCGCCTTCCCGAGTTTCCTTTAAATCTATTGTAATGTGTGCAGTAAGGTTCCATTCTCCTTTATGGAGAACACTGCATTGCATCCAGTGTTTGGAAGTGCACTATTTCTAAGTGAATTATTTATAGCTGAAGTGCGTGCGCTTTGTACACGGTGGAATTCTTGCTGACTCCAGGGCAGAGAATATATTGAAGGCAGCCATTCCTTGTTAGAGCACGTGGGACGTGATAAAGGGGAAGCTTGACTGTCTTATAAATGACAGCTAGGCTCCCGTCCCCAAGCAGCTTGAGTTCAGTTACTCTCTGTATAGAATCCTGCCATGATTAGTTTTCTATGTTATCACTATTGAATCTATGTGTAGCAATATGGAAGGCTATTGGTGATTGGAATGAAGTGTAGATTAGCTTTGCAATTCAATTCGGCTTTCATGTTGTTTTTTCTCTGGGGCATACATGTTATTTGGTCTCGGAGGTAGTAGTCGTATTACAAAGCTGTTGCAATAAAGCGAATTATGATCATGTTTGAAAAGACTGCATGTGGCGCAGTTGTGCAAGAGAAACAACCCCTGGTAACTGTTTTTATACCAAAAACGAGCAATTATGACGCTGGTCAAATGACAACTACTATTTGTATTTCATCAGCATAGCACTACCACTGCCAAGCTCAGTATATGGGTAGTAAGTCTCTCCTGTACATTGCCAGGCATCTGTTGCCAAACAAATCCAGCTGAACATTGTAGCCGTATAGACGATCATCTGTCACCAGATAATGAAGCGCCTACGGGTTTGGGAAGGGTCCTCATCTCAATGGATAATCATCCCCCCTCGATATCTATGGCAATTAGCAATTAGCGACAAGACCAAAATATGTTTTGGAGTTTTAGTGGCGAAGTAAAACACGTTAGTTTAATGGTAACTAAAGTAAATAGAAAACTGTGTTATTAAATGTAATGTGGTTTGATTTTCCTATATTGTAATAACACGTTTCTCTTAGTAAGTTAAGCATTTTGTTTGCAAACTTGGTTGGACTGAAACAAGTTCAACATGTGCATGCACTAGGTGAAATGTAAGAGTAACCGGTTTCTCTAAAAGAAAGTGCAAGCATTTTCTCATGGTTTGGCTTTCATTTCGCTGAGTTATGTTGCGTGAAATTAAGATCCTTCCAGAGAGGAGAGTGTCCTGTTGAAAGACATGTTCGCTGGGAATTGCTTTGTTGTTTCCTTTTTTGCTTAAGAAGTCAGAAAATGTACAATGCAGTCAACAAAAGGCAGGAGTTGGTACCACCCTACTGGTAGTAGCAGTCGATATTTACTGCACTCTGAACATTCTGATTGACTGAATGGAGGTTGATAATCTCCAAGTGCTATAAACTTGACGTACTGTCCAAACTACTCCAATGCCATATATGAATTGCTTTCAATTTACAAAAGAGTACCTGGAGTTAAAAAGAAACGTCATTTGGCCAACGTCTTATAAACCACTTTATAAAACACGTGTGCATAGGCGCATTATAAATGCCATATCATATCATAAACCAAGATATGAGCTATTTATCCTGAAATAAAATTGTAGGTGAGATGTGTTACAGAAAGAGAGATAGATCACACAAGGAGCTTGTGCTGGATATTCAGCATTTCGGGCCACCTTTGAGAAGTGTAGCCATGGGGAGGTGGAGGGTCATTTAGAACATCTCTGTCGATCAAGGTCGACTTGATGATATTCCTGAGTTGGGTGCAACATTTTCATGGCAACACATTCCTTCCAACCTAAGTGTAATTTAGACCAGAGAATGATGTTCAGAAAGGACAATTGTTCAAAGGGATGCAGGTATACTGACAGAGAAGAGTGGGAGACGTTCTTCAGCACTGTCAATATTTTCTAAAGATTGCCCAAACAATTTTAGGACGATAGTATTGGACAGAACCTCCAGCATCTTGTTTTTGTGCTCTTTGCAGTTGGGCATGTTTTCTGTGTGTCTCAGTTGTTACGTTTGCATACAGGAGTGATAGGAAAGTGAGGGGCAAATAGTAGAGTGGCATGGCCATAAATGGAGAAATCCCCGGAAGGGCATGTAGAACATGTAAACACGAGGCACCAGAGAAAGAGGTGCTAGAAGAAAATGAGAGATAGCCTTAAATGAAAGGAGCAAATGTAAGGATGAGGAAAATGCCATTTAGTGGAACACAAATGAGCGTGGGATCGACACTTGCCTTTACTCTCTGAGTGAAGACCGGTTTTCTGTGACAAACTAAGCCTCCTTCCCAATCAGGAACACCAGAAGGTAAGTAGTTTACATGTAGGTTTATTTCTCTTGTTCATAAGTATAGAAAGCACTGGGACATCCATCCAGCCCAGCACATAAGGTCCAACTGACACCAGTAGAACCCAGCACTCTAAACATCCATCAACACTCCACATAGAATGTCAGTGACATCACCACACCAACACTCCACCTAAAACATCAGTGACATCACCAGACCATCATAACACTAATAGCCATAATCAGGCCCCAGCACAGATTATGACAAATTCGTTTTGTATTAAGGACTTCCTGTTTTGGGATCAAGGAAGTTAACATGTGCTATGATTGCAAGCAAGACTCCAGAGCGTTTCCCCAATCATGAAATGAAAGTGGCCAAGCTTACCCAAACATATATTCTTGAAGATTTAAAACTAATGAATATTACTGAATATTACTGAAGAAAACAGGACAGAAGCCACATCCAACCACAGGCCAACGAAATCCATCAAAGATGTTCAACCATTTTCCAAATTCCCACAATAGCTAGCACTCGCATGATCATGAGGGATGCTTAAATATGCTGCTACAATAGAAGGCTACCTCCACTACGCCATGGGATTTGTAGTCTAATGGGGTTTGTACTCTAGCAGATTAGCAACTCTTCAAAAAGAGTTTCACTGCAAGCACTTAGAGTTGTAGAGACCTCTGGTGACAAAACGGCACTTATACAAAAGTCTGCCTTTCAGTTGACAATTTCTACACGTCTATCTTGCAAAATGCCAAATTCTATGTTCATGTATGATCTCTTTTTCAATAAAGTCCAGGGGGCTCTTTTTTGCAAGTCCATGGAGAGCAAAAATAGTGTTAAAAATGTGACATGTTTGTTATTTTTGGGGGCAGATGGAGGGCACATAACATTTCTGCCATATTTTTCCCCTATAGTTCCAAAAACCATTTGGTTTTATGCAACCACAATGTCTTCATGCTCGCCTAAAACCAATAGATTCCTCTGTAATCCAACAACATTTTACACAATCAAAACGCAGGCAGATACCATAGGACTCTATTTTAAATGCTGCCTTCCATGATTAAAGTGCAGGTATGTGTGTGTATGTCTATGCATACATATGTGTGTGTGAGCGTGAGAGAGTGTGTGTGTGCGTGTGTGCGTGTGTGTATACACAGATCAGGTTAGACTAAAGGAACTACCAGTATTATACAACCTTAGACCAAGCTTACACAGTTTCCTAGGAATCTGCAAAATACCTTATCCTATTGACACGCATACTGTTTTGCTAAATTTGTAAGGAGCTGCAAGCTTCTTCTCTGTGTTGCACATCTCTTTGATCAGCTGGTCTAGCATGAGACTGAGTGAGAGCATACCATTACTTTTCCTGTCACACAGGGGCCACAAATCAGCTGTCTAATGTGACAGAGCCTGCTTGCAGGCCCTTTCAGGAGAGGAAGGGAGCCTGCACACCTATCCTCAGTGAGTGCAGCTTGGTAGCGAAGACAGAGCAAGGTCACCCAAATATTATTATCGAAGGAGCTCACTGCGGGAAATAGTTATGATACTGTCCACTGAAGGACGAACTGGAAGGGAGTCAGAGTGCATTGCAGGTTCAGTGATAAGGAGCACCTCAGGTGTTCTACCATCACCCACCCTCTCCACCACTCCTTACCTGTACTGATGGTGGTGTTCCCCACTGTTGAAGACTGCAGACCATGAGCCAGAGGAGATGACACAGGAGGCCAGAATCAGGCCACCACAAGCCTCATGAAAACAGCAGGATGATTCAAATGTGGCAACACCAACTGCCAGAGGATGCCGCTGGGAGCATGTGCAGTCGGCAGAACCCCCACTACATAACCAGGGACTCCCCATTGGGACAGTAGTAGTAGGAGGAAGGAATGGTAGTAAAGGGATAGTGATACGAACGGAGTAAGAACAGTAGTTAATGGAGAGCAGGATGAATGACACGGAGTGGGTGATTGGGAGTAGCTAGTGGTAGAGAGAAGCAAAGAGAATAACAGAAAGAATAGCGAGAAGCAAGAAAGCAGAGTGCAAGTGTGATGCATCAAAGTGTGATGGATAGACACAGTATAGGCTGTCCGCGGCCAGGGCGCACTGTAATACATACCCCGGTACTAGCATGGGACTGGCAGATGTTCTAGCTCTCTTCGATGCTGAACGTACTAAATCACAACTCTGTACCACAGCCATCACATCCCTAACTAAGGTTGGTCCTGCTCAGTATTTATTTCAGTCACCTGACTCTTTCAACGCCCCTTGATGCACTCAACCGAAATATGATTGACCCCGGATGCGGGGTTGGGGGTAGTTCAGGTTGACACTTATACATCTTCAAAAGTTAAATTATTAGACCCACTCCCGGTTAGTATCGCAGAGAAATAGTATATACGATAATAGCTGGACAAACAACGGCTACCTCCAGTGCATTGCCGAGTACTAACACAAGCCTTCCCCCAGCTCCTCCAATTACTTCTGTCTCATATTTACGATGCCTGCTGCTTAACACACGTTCTTTAGTGAACTATGTCACAGAGGTTGCCAATTACATCGAACACAACAGCATTGACATCTCTGCTGAGTACGAAACCTGGGGATTCGAGGCTTCTGGTACTAGCTCGAACCTAGCAATTCCAAAGGGGTATGCTATGATATGTACGGACAGACAGGTAGGTAGAGGAGGTAGTGTAGCTTTTATATTAAGAGTCTACTACTCCTACAATTACAACATGCTTTATCTGATTTAGGATTTGTGCAACAAGTGACAGAATCAACACATATTCTAGGACACACCCTTGATTGAATCTCAACGTTCGATACAATTTGTCATGAGGTGAACATTACACCATGTCCTTGGTCAGATCATGCACTAATACACTCTTAATAACTGTCCCTTTCCCTCTCAAACTGAGAAATCCCCCCAAGGGACACTCACTGTCACCTAATCTAAAACGTCTTGTAGTGGATAACATTGTGCCGCTATTGGACACCACAACAAGCTTCTCACCGGACACCACTCTTCAAGCTATGTCAGCAAATTCGGCTTGTAACATGGCCAGTATTTCTAACACCTTAGCACCTTTGAGGAATAAAAAATAGAAGAATGAGGAGTCAAAAAGCCAACCCTGGTTCACAGCTGACCTTAGAAAGCTCAAGGCCTTAGCACTTAAAGCCTTCTTCATATGGAAATCTGCGCAAACCTCACCTCTTCTGCATTCCTATAAGATTCTAGCAAAGGAATACAAATCAGCAATACTAGAGCCCAAACAGAACTATCACAACTCAAGAATAGCCAACGCCGCCTGAGATGCCAAGGACATTTTCAAAATCCAAAAAGAACAAGAGCCTTTCCCCTTCCAGCTGACCAACTGGAGATTCGGGATGTTTCTTGGTGCCAGAGTGTACAAGATAGCATGCATAATAAACTCTTGGGTATTACAGCAGGAATGCTGGAAAGAAAGAACAACTTACCTGCAAAGGCTACAAGTGAGCACCAGAAGCCATCAATACATCAATTGACGATCCCCGAATTTGACTTTCACCCCATAACAGAGGAGACTTTACAACAAGTTATCGAAAAACTAAAACTCACTCGATGCAAAGGCGACTCATGTGCCTCACTGATCATAAAGACTTGCCCTGCCCGCCTTATAAAAGCAATCTGCATATCAATGAGTCACTGGGCAAAGGTAATGTACCCGATGACCTGAAACAAACAATGGTTATGCCCATACTAAAGAAAGTCGGACTTGCTAGGGACAATCCTCTAAACTACTGCACTATCTCAAACACACCTTTTCTGTTAAAGATTTTAGACAAGGTGGCTTACGGACAAATTTCAAAACATCTACATTTGTACCGCATCCTGAATGAACATTAATCTGGTTTCAGACAGGGTTTTTGTACCAAAACTCCTCTATTAGGGCTAAAATCAAACTTGTTGAAGCAACTAGATAAAGGGTGTCTCTCCCTGCTAGTCTTGCCCGACCAGTACACAGCATTCGACTTATTCGATTATTCAATCTTGACATCCAGACTCGCCGAGGTTGCCAACTTTTCACCTCTGGCAGTTTCCTGGATTGTATCATTCCTGGACAACAGAGTAAGTAGAGCATGGTAAGAAATATCTGAGGCCTCGCCCATGGCGGTCCTTTTTGGAGTCCCCCAGGGTGCCAGTATGTCACCATGCCTCTATAACATATTCATGACTCTGTTTTTCTCTGAGCTAGAGGGAATAATGTTCTGTAATTATGCGGACGACACACAATGTGTCGTCCTGCTCTCAGGCTGCCCTTCTCCGGATGAACTTGAGCTGAATAGAATCTTTGCTATAATTGAGAATTGGATGCTTAATAACAAGCTGGCACTTAACAAAAGCAAAATAGAACTCATGATAGTGGGTAGTTATGTTGCTCCAAAAAAATCAGACAGTAACTTTGGCTCATTTAGGTTAAGAGCTGACCTTATCGTTCCAGTCCTAACTCTTGACCAGTCTTTAACCATGGAATCCCACGTTTCTAGTGTTGTCACGGCCTCAGCGTACTATATTAAATCTCTTCACCATCTCAAGTCGCTCATCATTGGAGCCAAGATGGACTATTGTGTGAGCTTATTGGCCGGTATTAGTAAACGTGATCTTCTCATGCTTCAAATCATGCAAGACAGGATGGTAGGAGTAGTTCTGGGTCTCTCAAGAAGAGATCATGTAATGGAAACCAGGTGATGTCTCCACTGGCTGCCAATTATAGCACGTTTCTCATATAGGCTTCTCACTATAACATTCAAGTGCAGGCAAGGTACAATGCCATCTTATTTGCAGGACTCCATTACCAATAAAGCTAATGGAAGAGGGCTGAGGTCGAGGGGCAGAACTTGCTTATTCAGCCCAGATGTAGAACTGCCAAAGCCGAGAAGAGAGCCTTCCATTTAGTGACTCCCAAACTCTGGAATAACCTACAAAAAAAAACTTAAGACTCCTGAGCTCGTTGTCTGTATTTAAAATAGAGTTAAATACCCATCTGTTTGGCTAACTCTACAATTCTTCCCCTGTCCTCTTAGGCTCCCTGATTCATTTACAGCAATGTGATAACTGTTACTTGTTATGTGTCTGTCCAACTGTAGGCACCTTTATGCCTGAGGGGACCACAGAGCACTGTACAAGTGCTGTAATGTAATGTAATGATGGTGCTGGTAGGGCATATGCAACATCATACACCGCCTTCCTGATCCTCCCAAACAATAGCAAAAATATCAAATAAGAAATCTATTTTAGATTTAAATGTTTTTAGGCTTTTTTGTGTTTGAATAACTGCCATGTTGTTTTGTAGATTATGCAATACTTCAGGGTACTCGATTATCTGCATTTCAGGGAGCCTTAGGTTGCTCAATACACAGATGATATAGAAAACAGTGAAGGGTGGCAAGTATATCTGAACAGGGCATACATTAGAACATTCATTTTGTTGAGTATTGTTTGTAACAGTGAGCTAGGGTATCTCCATTTTTGAGATATGGCCCCCATTCTAAGCTGCACAATGTATTTGTTTTATTAAAAGATATTCTTATCACTTCTGCTTGGAAAACACCAGAAAGGCAAGGTCAGGAAGAAGGGATGATAGGCGGGTTGTAGCTGAAGCCGTGAGAATCAGCTGTTTCCATGACTGCAAACCAGATATGTAACAATTATTTTCATTCCAGACCATAACTAGATGAATACACAGAGCTTTGATCGTCAGGTGCACAAGGGTTCATGTAGTAATATTGCCAAAGATACAAAACTAAGCAGCATACACGGTGCACCCAATGACAAGTTAGTGCCATTATACCTGTGGTAGAATGAATTGTTGAGGCCAATATGAGAAATTATGTTCTGCACTTAGGGCCCTCATTATGTTTTTTCTAAAACAGCTATTCATCCCATGACCTAATTAGAAGCCTGTGCACCTGCGTTGGCAAGATCTTTCGAGACTAGAGCTGCAGAATGAGCTATTCAAGGGTCGGGAATGGTCTGGGATCATTGGGGCCTGAGCATGAGATGGGTGTATTTGATTTTTCTTAAAGCCACATTTTGATCTCTCTGTTCACATTCATTGCAAATTGGGTTATCTAGGATGGATGCAACATCAACGACCACCCTAAGAAGTGCATGAAGACTTTTTATCACTGTCAGCATGAAACCTGCCAACCAATGAAATGAGTTAATGATGCTCATGTTGATCATGTTAAGTTGATGAGTTTGTCTTGACGTTGTTCTGGAGATTAGCCAGTGGTAGATTCCACTACACTGGGTTCAATAGGATCTTGATTATAGCAGCCAATGACTATATTAGAATGTTTTGAATTTTTTGTGTGTAAGTATGTAAATTCGGTGTGCCTTATATGCCTTGGCCAGATGTAGGCAGGTTGAGGGAGTTATTCGTTTTTTCTCCCAGCTGTTCCATTTACAAAATAAAGCAAGTAGAGCTGGTCAATCATTGGATTGCTTTTGGCGGCACTCATACAGAAGAAAGGATGGAGGAGAAGATAACAGAGGAGTTAGATATAGAAGGGTAGTCTGTGGTAAAACCAATCATAAGAACCACAGTAAGAGGCAAAGTAAGATGAAACGGTGGAGTGGAAAGGCAGAGTGAGAGATCAGAGGGATAGTAGAACTTCGGAGGAGAATATCTGTTTAGACCAGTGTAACAAAGGTTCAGGTAAGAATGCGTGTGGAAGCAGAGAGCGTAAGACCGGGCAAAAGATGGCACGTTCCCTAACTACCGATAATACTAAGCAGGATAGGTAAGGGAAAGTATAGAAAATCCCCGGGGAGTTAGAAAGCCATAGATTTAGGGAAACACCATTAGTTCCAGGAAGAACAACAGGCAGCAGGGATCACTTGGCAGTAGAACTAATGTCCCTTAGGTTGCCTGGGCTAGGGAGGGGATACACTGGTGGAAAGTAGAGAGCAAGGGTTCGTCCTTGTTCCAACTTCCCTTAATACCCTGGTAGACATTGAGATTTTCCCAGAGAAGTGTTTATCTAAAAAGATGCCGGTCAAAAATAGGCTTGTATCCTTGGCAAATCTATCTTTTTCTAATTGTGTTTAGTTGTCAGCATGGTAGATACCCATATTGTGACCATTACAATATAAGTACAATATTTTTCCGTATGGTATCTTTTCCAGTGCGCCAGTTAACAATAACATTCGAAAAAATAAATTTTCCCAGAGAACCCTGGCCCAAATTAGATAGGTAATGTTTTCATAATCTCTAATGCCGAATCTCAGGTTTCGAACTTGTGAGCAATGAGAAAGTCAGCACAACAAAGACATTCTAAAAACTAAGCCACATTTATTTGTTGCAGAAATACCATAAGGCTTTGCCTTATCCATTTGAGACTAGCCATGTGGCCATCTAGCAAGGTAACAATCATGAAGTACTTAAACATGTCTCACTGTATGACTCAATCCGAATATGGTGTGCAAACAACTTTTTTGCTTATGTTCAACAATGTACAAACTGTTAATGCTTATTGTAAACAACATGTTTTGTTATTTTGATTAATGGACAAATTGCTATGATTTACTGTTACATTACCTAGTGTCCTAGCACTTAAGACTGACTTGATCCGAAATGCATTGGCATACTATAAGGGTGGTACTTGATATGTGGATGTACTTTTGCCTTTCAAGCATTTAAAAAACTGAAAATATTATAATTATTCTATTTTTGATATTAAAAAAAAGCCACATGAACAGTACTATTAGCAGCAGCTTCCTATAAGAGCAAGATGGAGTGGCAAGCTTTGAATGCAGATGGAGTGGCAGCTTCCACAATTTAAAGTCCTGGAAAGCGGGGCTTGTGCAACTTTCGGACCAAGTTACGGCACAACACTGTGTCCCCAGGATCTAACAAAAGGGGTTTCAACAAATTGTCTGGGTCAATTTGTTCATGTGCTTTGCCTGTGTTTTTCGAGCTCCTCATTTGCTCTGCACCAGTTGACATATACATTTACGAGATTCTGTCATAGCTGTCAAATCATTGTGTATTTTCTGTCCAAGCACAGTGGCAACAGTATGAGCCTGTGTGAGAGGAGCAATGGGAAAATGCATTAGCATCCCGTCACAAGCCCATGTGGAGTCAGGTGATGGTCTGAGCCTAGCTGATTAAGTAAGTCAAATAAGGCTAAAGGAAGGCAGTTCAGCCAACTATTTTTAAGAGTGTCTTTTATTTTGGCAATACGTTCTGTTAAGAGGCCATTTAGGTACCCACACATGCCGATTGCTTGTGGATGATAGGCAGATGAGAATGTATGCTTTACTCCCAAAAGGATAGTGATGTGCGGAAACATCTCTTTCACAAAGTGTAGTCCTTTGTCGGAATGTAGCACTGCACACACTCCTCAACTTGGAAAAATGTCCATATGATGAATTTCAGCACTGACATGGCATCTGACTAGGAGCATGAACCGGTTGCGATCCAATGGGAAAAGGGGAATATTGGTAGTATTGTATACTTATAACCATTACAAATTTGAAGCATATCCAAGTTGTTGATATGCAAATGCTGAAAGCATCCAGTAGGACAGTGTATTGCTCCTCTCACCATTCTCAATATATGCCCAGCAGTGAAAGTCTGACATACTAGACAATTAATAACATCATTTGCAAAATGCGCATTCAAATTAGGGACAAACAGCTCCCCCCGAAATCAGTACTACAAAACATTCCCTTGCTATGAGTGCTGGATAGTACCATTGTTCTAGTGCTATTGAAAGCAGCCCTAGGGGTATTACAGGATTCCCAGTGCTTTCCTGCTGCCACATTGCTTCTGTGGGGCACAATGTGCACCCCCTTCTCTTGCACAATTCCCGCTCTTCTGGTGGTGCTCATCCCTGTAACTCCATAATCTGTGCTATCGGTAGTGCATTAAACCCCTCCTTCATCACCATGTTCCATACATGTGTGTATTTGTTTGGGGCAGTTGCAATATCAGATACTTCTGGGAAAAATGCCGCCCTTTTTGCTTGTAAATGAGCAGCCTCATTGCTGAGGGAAATCATAGCTGCATCTCTGATGTGCGCTGCACATTTCACTATGGTGAAGTTCCAGTCCATCTATGAGCTTTTCTAGCAATGGTGCATGATGTACTGGTGTGCCATCCGTGTGCTGGAAGCCCCTCCTTTTCCAAAGTGTCAGTCCTGCATGTCCCATTGACATCACATAGGCAGAAAATGGAATACACTGCTACCACCTTGTCCTTGTGCATTTCAAGCACCACAATCAAAGCTACCAACTCTGCCACTTGCATTGAAAAATACAATGGCAATCTTAAATGTTTACTATTTCAAAGCTGTCATTCTTTACTGCCTTCACTACTGCTGTTCCACTGTGCCTCTCTCCAGTGCTCTTATCTATCTTCAATGGCCAATCAACAAATAGAATTATCATCCTCTTAGAGCATTGTTCATTGACGTGAGGTACATCATCATAATAATCACAGTAGGTAGTACAATCATGTGCATGGTCTACCTCCTTTACTTCTGCTATGATTCTGGATCCATTCACTATTCGTCACCGGACAATTCTGATCGATTGATTTGATATGATGATCACTTCATACCTGGGGGCTCTCTCTTCATCAATCTACTTTTGGGCTTTTTAAGAATGGCAAATGCATGTTCAACATATAATATAACTAACTAGCCCATAGTTGTGCTGGCTGATTTCTCAATTACAAAACTGCAGCAGCCAATGCTTGCTCACATGGGTGATGTCCTCTCATTATTGGATCTACAATCCCACTGTAGAATGCAAATGGTTTATATCCCATAGAAGTTTTCTGTGTGAGATAATAGAAAAAAGTCTTCATTGTAATCAGGAATCCCTAATACTTGAGCTTTGCTAATTGCTAGCTTCAACTTATCACAGGCATCTATCATCTCGCCTGTCCAGGCTATATCACTTTTCTCTTTCTGTCATTCTTTCAGTCCTCTTAAAAGTGGCCAGACATATGTTCTGTAGTCAAAGACCGATGCCCTACAATAATCTTTAATACCTTAAAATATCTGTAATTCTTTCACTGTCGCTGGTCTTAATGTTTTGGTGTTTGCTTCTGCTCTTTCAGGTGTCACCTTCCTCCCTTATTTTAAGGTTAGCTGGCCTGTGTATAGGACCTCCTCCTGTCAATATTGTATTTTATATTTGTCCACTTTGTACCCCCTTCTGTCAATACTGTCAATAGTTTCACTGAGCCATTCCTGCACTCCTCCTCAGTGATGCTGCAGAATAAGATAGCATCCACATATTGAATGACCGCACTGCCAAGTTGCATATTTCCTAAGTCCATCTGCAATACCCTGTTGAAGACCGAGGGTGATTCACAATACCCCTGGGATAAATCGGATTCTGAAATAGGTGAACGCTGTTTAATATTGTGAATCGTCATGCAAGGGAATCAAGTTTTTTTTTATATCAATCACTTCTACAGTATTTTGCTATAGATGTATATTACATAATATTGTGGATCGATTTGGCACCAATGTGAGCACTGCCTGAAAAATAATATTCAGGGGGTGTAAATCCTTTATGAATCTCCACTACCCCCTTGTTGCCTTTTTAATCAAGAACACTTCCATGTTCTATGGAGATTCCGAAGGCACTGTTGTCAATGCCCCAAAATATCCTTGCACGTCCATGGAAATACCTGACATCAGGAATGTTCTGTGTGTAACAGAGGATTGAGTCACCCCCATATTTACCAAGAAGGACATTTTTCACCTATGGTCACCCCAACACTTGGTTCCTCTTGTGGGTTTCATGTAATCGATAGGATGGAACACATCAAGTATTTCTGTTTTCCTTGCTATTGTGGGTACATATTCAGCCCGATGCCCCACTACTGTAACACCCCCTATTCTAAGTGAGGGGGACTGCAGCAGTATGTTCACATTCCATGGTGTCACTGTGTTCTGTTGTATTGGTTCAATTACCCCTCTGTTAGTCCACCTCAGACTTGAGGATAGATTCTATTTCATCTATCTGAGAGGCACATAGAACAAATGTTGTTTTCAAAAGAGTAAGCAGAGTACAAAACACATTTTTAATCACATACATTTACACAAAAGAACATGGTGGGTGCTTTCCACAAGACACCTCGCAAGTTTATAACACATTCGAAGAACTCCGAAATTAAAAAGTCTAGCAAAAAACAAATTTTTTCTACTAGTGGTGTCTAGAGTTGGTATAGTGACAGTTGTAACAGATCACCTTGACAAACTGTTTTCAAAATGTTGGTTATCTCACACAATTTTTTAGGGGAACACACTAAATATACACAGCGTGAAAGTTCTAATGCTGTAGGGGGGAGACACATGAATTGTAGTGTCTACAGGATGTCTACATATGTTTCGGCCCACAGTTTTACATCAACACCATCCCTCGTGTTCTGCTGTTCTAGTTATGGCCCTCTTCAGGACAGTATATTGCTTCTAAGGTGACAGAGAAGTTCACAAAAACAAATCCCCGGATTTTTCACAGTATTTCACAGTTTTTCAGGTACTTTATAGAATCTTATGTTTGGGCTAAAGATCGATTACTGTAGCAGAGAAAATGGAGGGTCACTTTCTCTTTGTGCGTTGCGATTCGCAACTTAAACAAACAATTTTCGGCTTGTGACAGGCATCACGCCGTTGTTGTTTCCTTTCATCAAGGGGTTTCCTTTTTTTTCCTGTTTTCCGGACCTATTTGTGAAAAAGGATCTCAGATGAAGCATTCCCCTCGCGCGCAGACAGCCTGTTAAGAGTCAAACAGTTCAGCAAAGAAACATGCCTGAGGCAGTACCACTTGTGTGCTTCGGAGCTGGAAAATAAGGGATCCAGACTTAGATTACAAAAACACGATGTCATCAAAATGGGCCTGGATACATTGACATTACCATCAATGGTCAACTACACTGCGTTGTTGGCGGTACATCTAAAACCCAGTCGGGAATCCCATGACATGCAAGGCCACCACAGACATGGCTTGATATAAAGCTAGCCAAAAAAAAGTTGCCATTGAGAAGGGAAGTGAAACTACTAAAAAGATCATACCAGGTTGCGGCTACAGAGACCATTGATATATTGAAGAACATCTACAAAATCTGGGTGAGAGGCTATAAGAAAGAAATGTTCAGAAAGGACACTCAATTATTGTTGAGAGTTTTGGAGAAAAAGAACAGCACACAGGAAATGTAGTCAATTTATAACTCGACCGTTGTAACCAAAAACTCCCATTGATAAATGGAGTAGCAGAAGCAAAATGGATTGCATTTTTTGAGACCTTATACGCGGACCCCAAATTAAATGGCTCTCCACAGGGAAACCACCACCCATGGTATCTGAACTACAATCATACAACGCTAATCACTCTGGTCCAGAAAAGTAAGCCTTCTCGAGCCCCAAATCTTAATTACATCTCAAATAAAATGCAGATAGACAACCCAGAGGAATGGGCCGGGGTGCTAGATTCAATCCTGAGGATGATCATGGCTATCAAGACCATTCCACCGTCATGGAAGGATGTGATTGTAGTCCTGATCTTTAAAAGCATAGATAGAGATGACCCTGGTAATTATCAAATGAGCTTTGCTTGACATACTGGGGAAACTCTATGCAAAACTTCTACAGAGATTTTTTTTTAAATGGGCCTCAGAAAAAGGACTTCATGATCAGCTGCAGTTTGGCTTTACCAAGGGCCTTGGGACCTCTACAACTCTCTTTCTGCTTTTGCTGTTGAATAATAGATGCTACAATCATCTCAAAAAGTCTATCTGGTCTTTGCAGACTTCTCAAAAGCTTTTGACGGTATCAGCAGACACTTGCTTTGGGAAAAACTGAGGAGATGGAACTGTCCCGAAGATCTGTTGGCCCATATAAAAGAGCTGCACACTGACACCTTCATTAGGGTACGGCTAAATACAGCAGGCCCCCTCAGCGATCAAATCAAAATGGAGCGTGGTGTAAAACAGGCATGTCCTCTTTCTCTGTATATTTTTAACCTTTACATTTCAGACCTCTCTGTGTTAATGAAAGCCTGCAGAAGCTTCCACATTAAAAATGGAGGGATGGAAATTACACATCTCCTGTTTGCAGATGATCTAGTTCTGCTTGATAAAATGCTAATCGGTCTTCACAGACAACTGACATAACTGGAAGAATACACCAAGCATAACAACTTGTCAATCAATTTAGAAAAAACAAAGATGATTTGATTTCAGAAGCAAAACAAGAAGAATCAGACATTTTGTTGGTTCATTGGCACAAGGAACCTGGACTGTGAAATCATTGACCAACCAAGCGGTGATACTAAATGAAGGTTCTGCAGTTTTACCCTACAACCAGTGATGGATGTCTACTGAGCAAAGGTAGCCCCTATTATAACCTTTAGATCTGAGGCAATGCTATCTATTCAGCCATTGCTAGAAGGGAAATTCTGGAAGAGAGTTCTTGATTACCCAGATATATTCATGTCCAAATAATACGAAGAGAACCGGGCCTGACTTCACTCCTCAAGGCCACAGTTTATGGAAGCCATTATCCTTTTTTAGGAAATACCTGAAATCTGCCCCATCCACAAGCTTTGAAGCAATCAAAGTTGAGATAGCATACTGAAAATGTGCAGCGGGTTCAGTATGGGACAAATCCTGTAAAAACCTGTTGGAAGACCTCGGTGTTTTATACAAAGAGCTTCTGACAAACCAAGACAGAATTAAGAAAAAACTCTGGGAAAGAGATTGGATCGCCACTTGCGAAGATGCTAATAAGTACAACATTTTTTGACAACTGGCTAATGAGATTAGACCCTACAGCCAGACTTTGACCTGTATAACACAATTTGCTGATCCTGTTTAAACTAATGAGAATTAGGTTCAACATCTTCCCCACAATAAAGATATTATCGTCTAGAACTAAGCGGAGATGCATCCAGCCTACATGCAGATTCTGCAGAGCAACAGACTCAGACTCAGTGGAGACTTTACAACATCTGTTTATGTACTGTCCCGGTTTAACTGAATTGAGTTTTAAGTATTTTGCAAAAGTAGAATCAACTGTGTCTGTATCAGCAGAAGATTTACCAGGCACTCTTGTGTTTCATAAGGCCCAGTTGAAGCTTTCCCCACATTATATAGTGTGACAGATGCATTAATCTGCCATACCCTTGCAGTGGGGAATGCGGTTAGATGTTTATGAGGACCCCCACCAAGGTCATGTGTCAGCCCTCCCATCGTCCTGTTCCCCAGGGGTGTTGTATTGGGTGGTGTGATCCATGTCAGAATGTGTTTACAGGTGTTGGAATAGTGGGGTTGCATATTTCCCACCAGGGCATGATAGGACCTTCCCTGATCTCTCATATGCCCTTTGTCCACATGGGTAGGCACTTGCATGTTTCCAACCAGGAGATGGTGGGGGTTTCTCTGCTTATGTGTTCCCTAACCACCTGATTGGTTACATTACTCCCTTTGTTCATTTGTGTTCCCAGAATTTACATATGGACATGCTTTGGCTGGAGGAACTCTAGATGTTAACTCAGTCGTCACATTGTTATTAGTCCTATCGTATGCCAGACTGCAGGCACCCTCATATGGGAGCACCCTTGACAGCCTCTCCTTGATGCACGCCAGATCAATACCAGAAATGTGGAACTGTTCCTTAATAATGTTTTCCAATGTCCCACACATGTTTTTAATCAATTGTAAATCATGCTGTAATATTTCTAATTGGCTGTTCCACAACCCCAGTTCTGGGATACTAGACTCACTAACACTTTTAGTTTGGGTGCCTATACTAATGCACATGCTGTTATCTATATGATCAATTACTCCTCTCAGTGCTCATTTTACACCTCCAGTAATTCCTGTTTATACATTACTCCCTTTTTGTTTGCTGCCATTGCTAACTAAAGACGACTCATCACCCAGATTCTGGTACCTGTTAGATGTAGCAATCATAATTTGTATCTTACCTTCCCCCTCCTCAACAGCGGGATTTGAGCTCCCCCTGCCCCCATCATTGCATTCTGTTCGGTTTGGTTATTTTCACCTTCAAGAGCCCTAGTTTCCCTTACAAGGATTAATAAATCCTTGTCATTTGTGTGTAGTTCAATGACCGGGCCCCTGTGTCTCTATGTACTAGAATGGGAAGAATATATCCCACCCCGCTCTTCAAATCTGGTATACATCCATGGGATCTTTTTGCTTTCCAGAGCACCCCAAGATGTTTGTATGGGGGATGGGTTTTAAGACAAGGCCCAGAAAAACTATGGATAAAAGGACCCCATGATGTAGGAGTATTAAAATGGGTGGGGCAGTAAAGATAAAATTAAAGGAAGAGGTGCTGCTGCCCCGAGCAAAATAATACCCATTGTCCAGAGAAGCAGTTTAGGGAATATATTCGACACTATTTGCACTATGGCAGCAGGGCATAATAAAGACATCCATATCACCATGTAACACAGCTAACTATCCGATAAAGAAATCAAAGGTCGGATTCATGTAGATTTACACAAGATTTACAGCGTCTCATTGATGTAGTGGAATCAGAGTTTCCTTTGCTACTGAACACTGCTAAAATACTGTGTAATATTCCAACAAAGGCAAAGTGCTTCACGATCATTGACCTGAAGAATGCCTTCTTCATCCCACTACACCCAGACCCAACATATTTGACAGCATGTTCGTATCGGGGAACCCAATTTGAACACACTAGGTTGTCCCAAGGGTACTGTGACTCACCCAAAATTTTAACAAAGTAATACAAATGGACCTTAGCAATTTACAAATGTCGAGCACAGTAATACAGTATGTTGACGTTTTGCTGGTGTGCATTGAGAATGAGGAACTATGCAGTGCCACCTTGGTGCACCTCTTGACACTGCTAGCAGACAAAGGGTACGAGGTGGATAGGGAAAAACTGCAATACTGCTAGGAGGAGGTTGTGTACTTGGGGTAGATGATATGCATTGCAAGACACAAGATGACATGGGAAAGGGTAGAGGCAATTCACCTGACTGCACGCCCACTCACAGTGAAGGAGATGTAGAAGTTTCTGGGGTTATGGAATTACTGCAGGGCTTGGGCTTTCAATTACTTTACATTTACAAAACCTTTACTGCAGGCCCTTAAGGAGGCACAGAAGGAGAAAAGGTAAACTAAGTGGACACCAGCAATGAATGAGAACTTTACAGAGCTATACCAGTGTTGGCTACCCCTAATTACAATGAGAGGTTTTACTTGTTCTCCCATTTAGATGGATCAGAGATGATGGCGGTCCTCACTCAAAAGAAGCCACAGGGGCACAAACCATCGGCCTAGTACAGTGGTTTTCGAGACCCAGTTATGCAGGGAGATTGCCCATGTGAACAAGCGGTCACAGCTGCAGTGTTTGCAATAGAAAAGGCAGTGCCAATTACCATGGGATGCCCAGTAGTTCTGTACGTGGAGCATTCATTATTTGCCTTTCTGAAAAAATCAAAAAGTATGCTAATAACACAGAGAGTGTCAGGGTATGTAATAATACTGAAAATCCCAGCCATAGAGGTAGTGAGGTATTGTTTGGTACACCCAGCGACCTTCTTAGCAGAAACCGCAGAGGAAGGGTATGACATGCATGCTTGTGCAGCCCATATGGACAGAATGGAAGGGAACATCAGATTGAAGGAGGAAGCAGATATGGTCTTCATTGATGGGTCCTCAGGTATAGATACCCATTATGGTGGACGAAACACTGGGGTGGCAGTTTTGTGCCACAGGAATGGGCAGTATGTGGTTGCCTCACACCAGAAGTTACCACTACATTATTCTGCACAGGCAGCAAAGCTATTGGCCATGATTAGCGTGCTGAATATGATGGAAGGACATGCAGCTAATATATTTTCAGACTCTGCTTATGTAACATCCACAATACACTGAGGATTAGCATGATGGGAAAGGAGAGGGTTCAAGAGAAGCAATGTGTCCCCAGTACAACATGCCGAGTTGCTCGGGCAACTGATAGAAGCATTGAAGTACCAATGGAGGTGGCTATAATAAAATGTGCTGCACATACAGGTGAGCCTGATTTAATATCAGTGGGGAATGACATGGTCGACAGAGCAGCCAAAGAAGCGGCCTACTTACCTGAAAATGGACAACCAGGTTATACCACAGTGTAAAAAAAAGAAAAAAGATAATGTCGACAGGGATACGGAAAGGGCCAGTAGCAACAAAGAGGGGAAAGCTTTAACACAATACCCATCATACGGATAATAGAGCTCCAAGAGGAAGCTCCACAGGAGGAAAATTATGTATGGGTACAAAGAGGGTATTGCCTTTCAGCAATTCCAAGGCAGTTGCTGAGCCTAGCGTTGGAACAGTTGCCCTTTCCTGCCCATGTATCCAAAGAACACATAGTGGCAGAAATTTGTGAAGGGTGTTATGTTCTGGAGTTGCACAAGAGAGTGTCAAAATACAAAGGCAATTGTGTGGTGTGCCCGTAGTTTCTGTCTAGTTATAGATTGAAGACTGTAAGAGGGACATTGTCGCGACCAAAAGGGCCCTTCCAGCACTTACATGGTGGCCCTCATTCCGAGTTTGGTGGTAGTCATGGCGCTATTTGCACCATGACTGCCACCAATAACGGTACCATGTCCGGTTTGGTGCAATTGGGACTTACCGGTCTAGTCAGACCTTGGTGGGACCGGTAAGTCCCCATTGACCAAACCATTTCCCATTCCCATTTGAGCCCACATAAGGCTCAATGGGAATGGGAAGGGTTCAAATAACGGACTGGCATATGTCAAGCCATTATTTGCGCCCAGGTCCCTTAACGGGTCCCGTCCATAACACCATGTCAGACCAGGGCGGTAAGGGATTACCGGCACCGGTCTCCTTACCGGTGCCCGGTATCCCTTACCGCCCTACTCGGAATGAAGGCCATTGACCATGTTGATATGCAAGCTAGATGTACCTCCTACCTGTTTGTCATTGTCTGTCCTTTTTCATGTTGCGTTGAAGCTGGGCCTTTTGATAAAAATGACACAAAAACAGCTGCAAAATTCCTGGTGCGGGCGGTGTTCTAAATATGGGGGGTATGTGAAGAGATAAGGCCTTAGAACGGGCAACATTTTGCCAACAACATTTTTCAAGCACAAGTTATGCACGGTGTACCAGCCACAAGCAAACTGAATTGTTGAGAGAATAAACGGCTTGCTTAAAGAATGCTTGGCAAACCTAACAATGTCATTGTGCAAAAACTGGTGTATTGCCTACCATTGGTGCTTTTTGCCCTTCGCAACTTACCCGGTGTGGATCATCATTTGACTCTGTACATAACTGTAACTGGCATGTGGATGCATGTGCCTGTTCCTCCTGCACATTCAATTTCGGATGCTAATACCACAGCACAGGTTTTTGGAGAAGAGTTGCAAACGTACTTAACTGAAATGAAAAATGCCCTACAATACATTTCCTGCCAGGTTCAATGTTCAAAAATTCCACCGACTAACGATGAAGAAGGAAAAAGTGCACACAGAGAGGAAGAATTCACACAAGCACAGCTCCTCTAACCAGAGGTCAAGGTAGTTGTCCGTAAAACCGTACAGAGGCAGCAAGAACCGAGGTTCACAAGCCCCTACAATTTGTGTATGCAACACCCACAGCTGTGAAGATAAAAGAAAGAAGGGCATGGACTCATGTCTCCGATGTCCACAAGGTCCATAGCAGCATCACAGAAGGAGAAGAGAGAAAAGCAACATGATTGTAACTATTACCCAATTATCATTGAAATTCTTTACAGCATTAAGACTGTAGAGAAAGCTCACACATGGAGAAGGAGTTTGGCAGGACACAAGTGAAAGGAATGGGAGAAAGTACAAACACAATGTGAAAACTATAGGTATACAATTGTTTTGTCTCTTTCACATTTCTCTTTTCTTCTTCTTCTTCTTATTCTGGTTTCTATTGTACAACAAAAGTAGGGGTATGCCCAGTGACAATGGAAAGTGGGCACAGACTAAGAGAAGTATATTTAGCACTGAGACATTCTATGGGCCTCATTACACGGTAGGCGGTAAGGGTTTACCGGTACCGGTATTTTACCGGTACCGGTAAATCCTTACCGCCTTACTACGAGGTCCCTTTGCGGGTTGGGGAATTTAACGCCTGCTTTTTGCAGGCGTTAAAAACCAACCCGCAAAGGGACCCAGGGAGCTAATTACGGTACCGCAATTTGCGGTGCCGTAATTAGCGCCTTCCCCATTCCCATTATGCTCTATGGGGCAAAAATAGGAATGGGGAAGGGCAATGGTGGAAGGGGGAATTACCGCCCCGCCAACCTTGGAATGGGGCGGTAATTGCCCTTTCCACCAAGGCGGTGCCGGTATTTCACCGGCATGAACCATGGCGCCAATAGCGCCATGGTTCTCCGCCTACCGTGTAATGAGGCCCTATGACTCCATTGGGGAGGGAGGAGACACATCATCTGGAAATGTAAGGTACAACAAAATGAAAAGGGTGGGGTGAGAAAGCACTTTGACAGTTATGTGTGTTAAATAATACCACACGTTACAGGGACTCCAAACCAATTCCTTCCAAAAGGAGTAGCAGCGTAGATGGGTGGATGTCTGATGAAATTGTCCTTATGTAGAATTCAGGGCCTGTTTCACGGGTATACAGTGGAAGTGCAATGAATAGATGAAGGGGAGAAGGTATATGCAGACAATTATATACAACTTGAAAAACATGGCCAGGGAGGAGGCAACGATGCATGTAATGTTGGAATATAGTATGGAAGGGGCACAAAGGGGGGAACAATTGCCACTACCCAAATGAGAATATATTGTAAAAACTGAAACGGGCATGATATTCCACAGTGTCACACCAGACCACTGATGCAAATAGGGTGTTTGATGTTTCACGATGGGAAGTGGGAAAAGGGGATGATGCAGTGTCATGCAGAAGAGCTAGTGGGGTAAAGAAAATAAACAATGAATGCAGTGAAATATTGAATGCCAATGTACATGATTTGATATGGATAGATGAGAAACACCGTCCAGTATACATAAAGCCACTCACATAGCATTCCCTGTGTTTCAGAGCAACAGGGGTGACCGTACTGGGCATGAACACTGGCTGTAGGAGGATGATGATCATCCCAGCATTGCAAAAAGGCACAGCAGCAGTGATGGATTACTGGTGGGCATGTGGGCCCGAAGCATATGCTCAGCAGAATCAAGACTGGGGAGGGGTATGTGCACTTGTGACCCTCCACAACCCTGCACTGGTCATGCAGCGGGTTGATCTGTAGCCTTTCAATGAATGATCTACATCAAGGCAGCAAAGCAGGAAAAAGAGCAGAAGGAGGTGAGAGACATACAAAGGCAAGTGGCGAGGAAGAAAAGGAGCATCAATCATTTATCAGCCGAATCAGCCCAGAGTTGGGACGCAATTCCACAGCACATAAGACTTTTTAACTAGTCATCAGTTTTGTTTACCTTCCTATTACTTTGTGGGGTACAAGCAGCCATACATGCCAAATGGCTGCAGAGTACCTGCTAAGAGGTACTGCAACTGGTGAATGCCACTAAAAAATGACTGAATACAATATGGTAAGAGCTCTGTGCCCTGCACCTGGTGGCCTTACAGAATAGATTTGTTCTTGATTTAATGAATGCAATGGAGGGCAGGGTCTGTCACAAAATGGGGAGCAGTTGTTGCACAGCAAGCCAGCCAACAATGCTACAAATGCAACACTTAAGGGAGCTGACGAGGATATATGTACATTACATGAAACAATGATAAAAGAGACACATGATACCACCAAGAAAAGTTGGCCGGACTCAGTATTTGTCTGTGTACCAGACTGGCTAGCAGCAATGTTCAAAATAACTGTCCCCGTGTTTGTTGTGATGCTCATCACCTTTTGTATTGGACAGTGGATCATCCAAAGGTGTGATTGTTGCAAGGGAAAAGTACAATATATGATGTCTGCTAATACATTTGGTGATGAATGTAGCAAAATAGAAAGGCAGCCACCCAGAGTGAATAAGTGGGAGGACTGAGTGCATGAGAGTTTTGCAACACCCCTACAAAACATAGAAGACTATGACACTTTTGGATAGTGTACTTTCTAGATGGATGAGAATGCCTAATACTTGGGGATACACTGGATGAATACATGGAAGAGGGTGGGGGCATGGATAGGGTGACATGGCTATGGGTGCCCAAGGAGCAGATTAAGGAAATGATGGGGAAGAAGGTGTTGATCGAAAGATTGATCGAATGGGGGAATATTATGAAGGTGCTGATTCAGTTCCAGACAGGGGGGCACACTTACCCTCTGCAGGAATAAGGGGGCTGGGCCGGGACACCCCTATGGGGGGCAAAATGGGGTTTTCTGGGAGCTGTAGCCAGCCCCAGGAACTACCATGGAGGACAGCAAGAGGAGACACTCAGTATATAACATAATATGGACACAGGGAAACGTGACACCTAAACGTGAGTAAGACGAAACCACAGGTAAAGCATAACCCATGGGGGTCCTGCAGGTAGGCCTCACCCTGTAGGCCAGCCCTGAACATACAGTCCACGCACTGCGGCTGAGGGATAGGGGAAGCTGAATTCAGGCTGCCCATCTCCTGCAGACTGCAGTCGCTGGGAACAGCACCAGGCGATATAATGAAGGCGGGCGACCCAGTCCCATGGCAATTTGTGAGAGTTGGGGAAACTGATCTAACTCATAGATGTGCTTGCATGGTACGAAGGTGCACACGCAAATCACCCCCTATGGCAAGCAGGCATGGGAATGAGGATGTGGAAGGAGGGACGCTCCAAGAAGAGCCAATCAAACAGTAAGTTTTGGTGTCCCTGGAACATAACAAACTCACAGAATGTCCACAATAGTGTTTTTGAAGGTTAACATCAGTCAGGTGCCATGTGAATGCCTCCTTTCCCACAAGTTCAGGGTGTCTCGTTTTCCTTTCTTTCTGGTGCTGACCAATGGCAGATGAACAAAGATCCATCCGTCAACACAATAATGTTTTTACTAATTGCAAACTGTTGTGGGGTGGAGCGAGAAGAAATGTGGCGCCACACATGAGCCGGGGGAAGGCATGCCTATTTACTCCAATCCCTTCTAACATATGTCCAGCTACAGGGGTTTGACGTAGTCCAACCAGTCAGCTTTATGGGAACAGAGAAGACAAAGTACAGAGAAGACAGGGAATTTGAAGCGTAACTGTTTCTAACTGTTTTTAACATTTATTAGTGCTATACAAATTGATTCCGCCGTGAGCCAGATTGTCAGCTCTCATCAATCAGTTGTATTCCACTGTACTGTTTAATTTGTGCTTGCCTGGCTGTAATAAACAGTGTGACTTCTTGCCTACTGGACCCCTAATACAGATTCTTGAGGCCTTGCATGGGTGCTTCAGTAATGATAGATGTATATAGTGAATACTTAGCTACTTGAGACCTTGTGTTAGTGCTTCAGTAATGATATATGCATTTAGTGAATGCATAGCGATTTGAATATTTGTGTTGGCACTTCAGTAATGATATATGTACCTGCAGTGAATACATACGATTGATACATTAATATCTATATAAACTCTATTGTTCTTGCCAATTTATGTGAGAATATGCATACCAGGTGTCACATGTATCCTCTACACAATTCTAATCACCCAGTTGTCCTTTAATAACATTTCTTCTAGTTGAAATGCTATATGTAGTGTAGTAACCTGGGGAAGGGATATTGGACCCGGAAGGAAGAACAGGGACTTATGGTAAGAGGGAGCCAGAAGTGATTTGTTCCTTTTTTAAATGCATTTATAGAGTGCCTAAGCCAGTGAGCATCAGAGCACTACAAAAATAAAATGGACTTGGAGGACGGGACAAAAACATTAACTACACGCATGGTTCATTTTCCGAGGGGCAGCAGCATGTTGAAAAGGAACACAGCTGAGATGGAATTATCCAAACAAGGATGTTTTTAAATGATTCTGAAGCACCAAATGTCGTAATTCCAAGCATAGGTCCGTTGGTAACTTGTTCCAAGCTTTAGCTGCAAGGACAGAAAAGGATCACCCGAGCCTCTTTCTTTTTTACATCTACGAACAGTCAGGTATCCTCTGTTACTTGAGCAGAGTGGTCTCGTGGGAACATACGGGTTAATTGGTTCCTTGAGGCATACAGGTGCATCACCATTGATACATTTGTGGTTTAAATAGAGGGCCTTAAAACGTATTCTTGTTGACAAATTGAGCCAGTGAAGGTTATTCCTGGCATGAGAAATATGCTCCCACCTTGGGATGTCGCAAATGATTTGTACCGCTTCATTTTGAAGCATTTGGAGTCTGCTTATGGAGTTTTTGTTTGCTCCAAGCAAGAGGGCATTACAATAATATAAGTGTGGCATGCTAATGGCTTTGACCAGAGTATGAGGATGTTTAAGGGAAACTAGTGGTTTGCCATGCCTCGAAACCTTCAGATGCTACTGTGTGCCGCCAAACACTCCATCTACATGTGTGTTAGAGCAAAGAGAAGCTTCAGCAAAAAAAAACAACGTCTTAACCGTATCAGAGATCTCTATAAGATTTTCCTCATTGTGCATGTGTGTGTACTCTGAGCCTAATTTGGCTCTGGCCTGCGTAGATCTAAAAATTATCAGCTCCATCTTGGCGCTATTCGAGCACATCCCATTACTGGACATCTAGCTTTTAACTGAGCCCTAGATGTAGTCTAGTCTGATTGAGTTGGCCGTATCGTCTCCACTGACCTCCATCAAAAGTTGAATGTCATCAGGATAGTTCGTAAAAAGAAGTCCCTGGATAGTAAAGAGGTCACAGACGGGCTTTTGTATAGATTGGACAATGTACGTGACAAACAAGCACCCTGCTGGACACCACAGTGTATTGGCTCAACATCAGAAGAAGCATCACTTCAGCATACGCGTGAGCCAATCCAACTTCTGACCTCTCCAGAACACTTAGCAATGGTGGACAAGATATCCAGTAGACTCTGAAGCAACTGAATTATTTATATAAAGCTTTGGATTGCATCTTGGAGCATTGGGTTGATACCTTTTCTGAGGCTTCAATATTATGTGGGGGCTACTTTAATGCTATATGTCCAGAAAAACTTACCCCTCATGTACTTAATGCAGATGTTTTGCTTTAACCCCAGCCACAAATATGCTACAAAAATGGTGACACCTGCTGGATCCCAATGGATTGAGTTCTTCCAAAACTGGGGTTTAGTAATTCCAAACGGCTTATGTCCCAGGTAATTACTCCAGATTTGATATACAAACCCAATTGATCATGTATTACTGCTTTGTTAAGTCTAACCATTTTGACAAGGTCAAATGGCTACACTTACCTTAGAACAAGAATAGGGACCATGCATTTTTTGGAGAATGGAAATCACACTGAATTTGAGAGTGGATCATATGAGGATGGGGGCTATAAAGGACAGTGTGAAGGGGAACAGGATAATGAGCAATCCCATAATATTAAGATTAGTTATTTTAAGAGAAAACAGATGTCAGGTAATTGTTGTGGCTTGTTCCTTATTAAATCTTTTTGAATAGGTGAAAACTGTCTGTGTGCCCTGCTAAAATTCCCCAGAGCAGCACCCAGAAGCAAGCTGAACAAGCGCACATGTGCACAACCTAGACGGAACATTGTTCTTGAGAAGCACAACCAACTATTGTGAGCTAGGTGCAAAATAATTATAAGTTTGAAAACCTCCTTGAAAATATGCTCAGTAGTGACCTAGTTCTAGAAGAGACCATAACACGTGTATCTATGTTAGCCAAAATACTCATAAATGCAAGGTAAAATCATTCCAAAAGCGGTCATCTCACAGGTGACCCATAATTGAAGAAAACAATTTATTCATTAGCAGCTAACACAGATAGGACACCTGTCTAAATTCCTTACGCATATTCCGAGACATGAGGCACCACACAAAGCTAACTACAAAGGTGATCACCCTTGCTCATGGCCTAGGAATAAGGGATGGTATCCTTGAAATAAGGCAGCCCATTGAATTCTCTCTCAGTCCTGTCTGGCTCAGGTTTTGATGACCTGTCAGTAGTCCAAGCTTTGTCAGTAGAATGCCAATCAATCAAAACCCCTGATCCTAGGCCACCTAGTACTTATTGCTTCAGCCAAAAGCCAATTGTATAAATGATGTCTTATTATTGTTATAAATGTAGAGGTGGTCACAGTAGGAGCCATCAGATAGGTATGGTTTAATCAGAAGTTTAACCTATGTAGAAAATGTACACAGTCAATTCCCCTAACAAATCCTCTCACCCCGTAGGGTTTGTATCCCTATGTCATCACTCTGAAACCCTTTTCTTGTGTGCTGTCCATACTTCATTTTGAATGTTAATAAAGCTGGGTTTTGCCTTTCACTTTGACTATTTCCTTCATTGAGTCTGAGTTGTTCTGGCTCTTCATCTCCAACTCCCATTGGCCATCGCTGTAGTGAAGTGCGCACAGAACACCAGAGGCACAGACTTGATTTCTCGTGGTAAAAAGGCCACCTATTTAGAAGCAAAAAGAGCATCACATTTTTCCTGAACTATCTGATTTTGAGACTGCACCAAATAAGTACATAGGCATGCAATATGGTGATGAAAGAGGGTTTTAATTTGATATGATATGATATGGCATTTATAATGCGCCTATACACAAGAGTGTCGGGGCGTGAATAGACTACCTGGCACATTTTAATAATAGGCACAGATTAGAGAATTACAGGAAGAGCAGCGACAGAAGAGCAAGACTTATGGAAAGAAAGATGGTGCTCATTGTCCCCCACAGCTGCAATGGGGTGGCAGGTCAGCACCGGGAAACCTGTTATGCCTTCAGGGCTGCTTAAAATAGCATTAGACCAATTTCATTGTCCAGCACACACATCAAGGGAGTGTCTTGCAGCATTGATTTTGTGTTACTGGTTTGTCCCAAACTTGACAGAGAATGCTGGTGATTTCAGTATAAACTGTTTGACATGCCAACAATTCACTGCTGGACACAAATTGTGAACAGTGAGAGGAGCATTACCCTGTCCTAATAGACCATTTTAGCATTTGCAAATCAATTCCATAGATATGCTCCAAATTTGAAACAGCTACAGGTGTATGTTAGTAGTCGTATGTCCCTTTTCCCGATGGATTGAAGCGGTTCATGCATGCACCCAGCCGCCACATGTGCTGCAAAGTTCCTTGTATGTGAAGTATTCCCAACGTGGGAAGTATGCAAAGTGCTAAGATCAGATAATGGACCGCTTTTTGTAAATGAAGTATTCAAAAATAGTACTCTCTTGTTGGGTATTAAGCAAACATGTTTGTATCACCCACAAGCAAACTGCATCTGTGAATGCCTCAACAGCTACATAAAGGAGTGGATTGCCAAGCTAAAAGTGACACTGAAAAAAGGGTGGCTCTATTGCCTTCCTTTAGCCCTATTTGCATTATGCAATCAGCCCAGCTCCAACCATCACCTGACTCCACATGAGCTGGTGAAGGGATGCCACATGCATCTACCCCTTGCTCTTCCCACTCAAGCTCTCACTGATGCCCAAAATACAGCAACAATGTGGGTACTGTAATGGGTACTGAAATGTATGATTATTTGACTACTAAGAAGGAGTGTCTTAAATGTATGTCTCGACAGCTTCAAGTGTGTCAGGGGGAGTTGAAGAAGACTGATGAAGCAACTAAAGAAGTTCGTGCAGAGACAATTCTGAAGCCCTTAGTTCAGTTCCCTGGGAGATGTCAAACTATAGAGGAGGACCACCTGCCAACCAAGAAGAGCCTGCAGGTGAAGAAGAAACAACAAGGCCCATTGAGCAGCAAGAAGAATAAAAGACATTGGGCCTCATTATGAGATTGGAGGTAGCCATGCCCTTAACAAGGGCATGGCTACCCCCAAACTCGAGTCCCGCAAAAGGAGACTTACCGGGCCATTCCGACCTTGGAGGGCCCGGTAATTCCCATTTGCGGGACCCGGATCTGGCACGTCCCCATTCCAATTTGAGCCCCCATAGGGCTCAATGGGAATGGGGAGGATGGTAGCAGCGGTACCGTTAATAACGGTACCGCTGCTACCATCCTAGACTGCTCGTGGGTGCCGCTCTGCATGCCTGGTCTGACCAGGCATCCAGAGAGGCACCCCCGAGCAAACTAGAAATGTTGCGGCGAGGTAACACCAGTGCCGGTAGCACTACCGGTGCCTTTGTTGCCTTACTGCAACACTCCTAATAAGGCCCATTGATTCCTCTTGAGCCACACAAAGAACTGGGCAAACATCTCTAAATGAAAACTAGTGCAAAACAGAACATGACATTCAAACTTTGGAAAAAGAAAATTAACACATGCTTCCATTGACAATTATATTTATTTGTATGGTCTTATTCTGTAAAAGAGCCCTTGTCCTCTTTTAGGAGTGTTTTACTATTTAATTTAAAGGCCTATTTTGTTTTTGAAAGAAGATTTCTTGCAATATTAACACAATTTTTCCTGTTCCAATTTGATTCTTTATTTACTATTTGAAGAACCCGAAAACGATTCCTCTCAGGTGGAAAGAATGGAGTTATTCAATCTGATCAGAAACTCACTTTTAGATCTTAGAAGGAACAACACTCCTAGTTTTTGCAAAAGGTAGACACACTAGCTACATGCTTATCACATTTTTTTAACATTTTATAGTCTTTATTTCCTAAGTTTCATGGCGCTGAGAGAATTGGCCCTCTAAAATGTTGCATGGCTAGCATACAGGAATGTGACCATGACTGAAGAAAAGGTAAAACTACAATTCCCTGAAGTAGTGACACAAATGAAGAGATTGAAAAGGAGTGTGCCAGATGCCTTATGCACATGAAGAAATATATCACTAATTCTTCTCAAGTAACTAATAATTTGTGGTATCAGCACATGAGCAGAGTAGGGAGAGAAACGTCTGGAGAGAACTGCTACATGTGTTCCCTTATCCCCTATGCCATCAGAACGTCCAGGACATTCATAGCTATGGAAATACCAGCAAATAGAGGACAGTGCCTAACACATCTAGCATTTTGCATGACCAGGGGGCAATTTCAAGGGAAATGGTCTTACTTGCGATGGATGTCAAAAAAGGTGTTTCCTTATGAAGATAGCTACATAAAAACAAAAGCTTTGATGGATGATTATTGTAGAAAAAATAAAGTGACAGAATACATATTAGATGGCCCGAATAAAGGAGAAGTAAGAGAAATAGACCATAAGTTATTGCAGTGCACAAACGCTGCAGAAAGAGAAAGGCCTGGGACACCCGGGCGCTGGGAAAGACCCCAACCATTGTTAAATGGACATGTATTTACCTCAGAAGTTTGGGCTGAAAAAATGATGGGGTGCAAAGCACACACATTCGTGACAATACCAGTTGAGGTGGCACAAACAGCAAATTATGGATACCTTAAGAAATGGGCTGAATATTCCAACTTATTTACTTGGGTGGAGTACCCATAATACCCATAGAAAATGCCACACTATGTTTTATGAATACTGGCCTGGTGAAAGGTGGTGAGAATAAGGGATGTAAGCACATAATGAATCTACCTAGTATGAACGTTAGTGCAGCAGTACTCATGGACTGCTATTGGGCTTGTGTCTCTAAAGCTTAATTGTATTTGCCCCCTAAAAGTGGAGGCATCTGTTCCATAGTGCTAATAAATACACCAGCACTGGTAATACCACAGAATTAAGTACAAATTGGTGATTTCTGCTGAATGGATGCAAAACTAAGAAGCAAATGGTAATTTACCCCTATATGCAGTAAAAGGGAAAACAGATGCGAGTTGTTGCAAGCAATAAATGCAACTGCAAGGTAGTAATGCTATACAGGAGGAACTGAGAGCCTTAAGGCTCATGACACTCCTGAGTAAGATATGATTTGGTATTTATAATGCACCTATACACAAGTGTTTCTTGATTTAATAACTTCCATGGAGGGTGCACAGAATGTGGCTTTCCTGCTGCACGTATACACCTTCCCACAAAGTGGCAAAGACTTAAACACAAAGATGGTGGAGGAAGGGTATGAGTCTGAAAATGATGACTTGTTTAACTACCTTTTCTCTTGGATACCCTCCTGGCTGGATAATGCATTTAAGATACTAATAGTCATAGTAGTATTGATACTACTTGCCTTATGTGCCTTATGTGTTATAAGAATCGCAATAAATGATTGCAAAAAGTCTGCCAAAGGAGCAGTTGGAATGGAAATAATAATAAACGTGGATATTCATGTACATGAGAAAACCCAAACAGATGACCAACCTCATAACCAAGTAAGGGAAAGCCCTTCTTTTACCATTCCAGGATCAAAATGTACGTACACCTTGTGACCAGTTTAATGACATCAGATAATTGCTATATTGTCATTCCAATGGGCGCTGCAGCTGTATGACCTGGAGCATGAATGAGCACATAAGACATGCAGGCACTTTGAGGGGGGTGACGAAAATATTGACTTTATAAATCCCTTTTATGGGGAGTGTACAAAGGAGGGTGTGGTCCAGAACTCGACCAGAGGGGGGAATGTTGAGGGACAGTTAAATATGTCATCCTTAGAATTTGACCCTCCTCTGCCCAATAACATACATGTGAGAAATGCTACTCCTTAGACAACCTTGCCATCCCTATCCCAGGTAGGCAAAACAAAGTATGAACACGATGTAAGCTGAAGATTGTGAGAACTAAAACTGATAATAGAACCATGCATATGCCTCCATTAGACATAGAGCAAACATGCACTCAACATGAAGAGAATGCACAAGGTCAAATATGCATTTATACATGAATAATATTAGCATTGCAACCATAAATAAATACGCTGAATATAACATGAACAACATGTGCACATAGATGTAATTGTAATTGTTTATTTGTAAAGCACCTATACACAAGTGAAGTGCTTCAAAGTGCTTCAAAGAGCAAATTGTTTCACTAAGATAGAAACACAACAGTAATGGGCAACCATTGTTTCTAAAATGGAAGGCACATCACTCTTCTAAAAGGACCGGAAGGCTTCACAAGAATTCAAAATACTGAATTATAGAAATGCAGATCCATGCAGAGCCCAGAAAGTAGCTTGAAGCCCAAGCCAAGATTACAGAGAATTTAGGGAGGATCTAAATGTTACAGAGAAGGCACGAGAAAAGGGTTCCCAGAAAGCAAGAAGTATACAACCAAAGTAATTCGATTCTGGAGAATCACAACTCACTATTGTGAGCCAGGTGCAGGATAATTACATTCGGAAGACTCCATCGAAAATAAGCTCAAGAGTAACCCCATTGGTGGAAGAGACCATAACATGTGCGTTAATATCAGCTCAAATACTCATACATGCTGGGTTAAATAATTCCAAGCACAATCCTCTCACACATGACCCACAACTGAAGAACACTGTTTATTCACTATCAGCAAACACAGATAGGATACCTGCCTTAACTCCTTACGCGTATTCCCAGACACAAGGAGCTGCACAAGGCTAACTACAAAGGTGTTCACCATTGCTCATGGCCTAGGAATAATGGATGGTATCTTTTTTAATTGAAATAAATCAGCCTGTGGACCTCTCTCCCCTTACTCATGTCTGGCTCATGTCTTGACGACATGTCAGTTATCCAAGGTTGGTTAGTAGAATGCCAACCAATCAAAACACCTGATGCTAGACCACCCAGTACGTATACATTGTGTTTTATTATTGTTATCAATGTAGAGGTGGTCACAGTAGGGTCCATCAGATAGGTATTGTTCAATCAGAAGTTAAACCCATATAGAAATTGTATATAGTCAGAAATTGCCTATTTGTTTTAAAACACATACATCGGGATTGAATGACGAGATACATGGGGCATGCTTGCTGTAGTTATGTTTGGAATGTGGTGCAAACTTACATGCAGAGACTTGTACTGTTTTTACATAGCTGACTAGGTTCAGGGAAATCCAGTTTGCTATATTTACACACCTTAGGTTTCACTGCATTGTTGCAGTTTGTCCAGGCTTGTCACACACAATCATATACAGTGTAATCCAATGTCTCTATCTAGATGACTGTCTTTTGTTAAACTTAGGTCTCTGTCTATATATACTTATGGTTCCAACTCTGCCTAGTATACATTTAGTTATATTGCCTCTGATACCCTGGTATTAGGCTGCATTAGGCTGTCTGAGTCCTGCTTTCAATTGGTGTGTCTTCCAGTGTGCTGCATTCGTAGCTACAATGCATTTGAATCTCTTATTTTATTTATTGTGAATCAATTTTTTTCATCTCTTTGGGCACATTGTTTGGTTACGACTAGTTATTTCTTTGACTAATGTAATGAAATTGTCTAGCTTAAGATGCCTGGGCCCTCATTACAACACCGGCGGTAACCAATGGCGCTATTAGCACCATGGTTGCTGCCGTTATTGTAACGAGTTCGCCATGGTGCAATGGGGAATTACCACCCCATTCCAAGGTTGGTGGGGCGGTAATTCCCCATGCACCATTGGCCCTTCCCCATTCCCATTTTTGCCCCATAGGGCTCAATGGGAATGGGGAAGGCAGTAATTATGGTACCGCAAATTCCGGTACCGTAATTACCTCCAAGGTCCCTTTGCGGGTCCCTACTTTAACGGCTGGTCCAGACCAGCAGTTAAGGTCGGGAGCCACAAAGGGACCTCGTAATTAGGCGCTATGGGGTTAACGGTGCCGTAGCCTTTCACGGCGCCGTTAACCCCTTAGCGCCAGGGTCGTAATGAGGCCCCTGATGTTTTATGGTCCGGACAGCACTCTTGTCAATTGAGGTCACGTGACTTTAGTTTTCTTGGAAAGTAGTATTCTGGCATCTCTTTTCCTTAGATGTTTCTCCTGCCGGCCATTAGACCGGGTGCCCGGTGTTATCGCGATCCCTCATGTGTGCATTGTTTTGTTCCTAGGTGAGTGAAGTATGTGGCATAACCATCCGCTCTTTGTGGAATCTGATGAAATGTTCTCAGTGTAGCATTTAGTTTTTCTAAACTTTTGTGTTGCAGCTTTTGCTAGATGCAAGTTGAAAATCTGCTGATCCTTGTGCAGCGTCCAGTCTCGCTTTGAAGTCAGTCATTTTGCATATGGTTTAACCACTCTTGGGTCAATCCTCCTAATAAATTGTTATTGATGTAATTCATGCTATATTTATCAAGATATTAAGCTTGGTTTTTAGGACTTTATGTCCTTTTTTTCAGACTCAATTTGGCACTGGGGACCCAGGACACAATAGGGAGGGGCACATCCTTTACCTGAATAGCAATATGGACTATGTTCATTGCAACACAAACATATGCGTTTAATGTCAATGTATATATGTGTATTTTATTTATGAGAAGTGTTCGTCAGCCTTGTGGGCATGTTGTTTAAATATGAAAATGGCTGTGTTTTTGTAGATGTGTTTATTTTGACTTCCCTGGTTGCAAATGTGTTTTTCCCTGATGAAGGCTGGGTCACTGCTAAAATCCATGTCTGTTTCTGCAGCCGAAACTCGAGTTGGCATGTCTTTGACCATCCCATGTAGCCACACAGTGTCTTAGCTTTGTCTGTAATGCAAATCTATATGACTAATTAAGCATTTACTGCTTACTTGTGAATCTAAGTGTATCTCAAATTCTTATTGGTCTGCATACCTGTTTTTTTCAGATTCAGGAGCCGGTGCTGTGATGCGGCTACATGGTTACATTGTAGACACCCCAGGCTATCAAGTGTTGTTGTGTTATTTCCTTTTTTGATTAGTTGGTTTCTTGTCTCTTGCAAATTGTTATACAGTTGTTTGCACGGTGCAGTTGCACTGGTGTTGGGTGTGCTCAGGGAAGGTTTTCATTGATGTTGATTTTTATCAGAAATATATGTTCAATTTCTTGGTTTCCGTATCATGTGAAATATTTTGATTTCAAGATTTTTTTCAAGCTTCATCTTCTTTGACTTCTTACACAATAATGTCTACATATATGCATGTATTTGCCTTTTTGAGCCATATGCTTGCAGTAAAAGAAATGGATGTGCATTTCAGTTGTTTGCTTGCTTGTTTCTTTATTTTAACAATTGCAAACATTTTCTTTCAAAAGCTCAATACGCTAAATGTGCAGTCACCTCTGCTTTCCTTTTTGTGTTCCACCCTTTTGCTGGTATGCTGTCCCTGGTTTATTTTGGATGTTAATAAAGCTGGGCGCGGCATTTCACTTTGACTATTTCCGTCACTGCGTCTGGGTTTTTCTGACTCCTCATCCTCTGCGTAATATTGGGGTTTCCCAGGCCGTGTTTACAAAATCCTTACGTTTCTATTGTGCAGTGTGTTGTCAATTTTCCATAATTGGGGTTTGAACCTTCACGGTCCTTGCACATGCAAACCACTTTATGGAATGCTGTAAGTGCATGGTTGGTTTTTCACAATAACATTATTTCACTCTGCACAACTTGCTTGGTTGATTTAAATGCAGAGGTTGTGTGTGTACAAATAATGGTGTATACCCTATAAACTCCGTTCTTGTCAAGGTCTTCATGTTCATAAAGACATGATGCTACAATCATGTCTGTGCTCGTCAAATCCTCGATATTTTATCATGCAACTGTGAATAAACTTCAAAGATATCTTGCTAGTATAAGCAGCACAGCTCTTGCCCTTCAGGGCACGCATTCATTTGCATGCGGCCACCTACATTTTTCAATTAACCTTCAAAATCAATTTCATGTTACAGCTGTTAATGTTTGCGAATTGGCTGCCTCCTTCCGAAGAGAGAGCCTGAAAGTGAAATATGTGCAGGTTTTTCAAAGTGAGGCAGTGCTGCATTTTTGTTTTGATTTCCCTTAGATAGTTTGGTCTGGCAAGCTTTATTTCAACGCATATTGTAAATATGTGCCATGCGCTCCGACAACCTAACCTTGTGACTACCATAGTTTTGAATTGTGTGTATGTAGAGACCAGGAAAAATGCATGTGACACAAAAATGGCTGCACCCCCCTGATGAAATTAAAATAACTTGATGAATTGCTAGGTATGTTTTATTTTTTATTTTATTAGAGCATTTGGTAGAACATTGTCAACCTTATACACTACATATTATTCATAATGCAATAACACATTAAAACAAAGTTATTCACTTTTCAAGACACTTAAAATTATTCAATCATTTGGTTAATTCATCAAACCCCAAAAAAAACGAATAAAGGTGAAACACATTCAATTCATCACTTGATTTGAAGGCATTTACTTGCAATCGTTAGCTAAAAGTCTAAAATATAAATTCATTTAGTTGACTCATTCAATTCAAATATTAATTTAAATCAATGCTGAACTGCTTGGTAAGACAGAGCAAGAAGTGTTGCTATGTATCAGATACTTTTTTACTCTCTGCTTTAAGAGAAATAAAACAACGTCTGCAAATTACGCTTGGCAAGTATTTTATAATGGATTCCAATTGAATCTGGCTGCTATTTATTTACCTGGTCTAAATTAAAGGCATTTGACATTGGAATCCGTCTGTTTTACACCTGCATGAAAAGGTCATGTAGGCGTAAAACCTGTTGTTCTTCCGAGATGGAGGAGAAAAGCAAAGCTGAGATGTAAACTCAGCTTTACACACATGCGACAGAGCGCTACATGAAGGCCTAATGCATTACACCTTGCTCTTACACCTCAATTGAATGATGTAAAGGATCCTGGAAGTTTCTATGTATGCCAGCCATTGCTTAGAACCTCATTTTTACTAATGTGAAATGGTAAATCAGCACATAAAACAGGGCGTAATGCTGTTACACCTTCATTTACCGGTCTGTCCGTTTTTCGGCACTGACAAGGTGGAGGAGGGAAACGTGTGTGCTGTGCTGAGATAGTCCGCCTCATCTGTCTGTTTTGTTGCAAGCATCAAAGGAATACATTCCTATGGAATCTACCTCGGTTTTGCACCTGCTTGTTGTCAGGCTGCCTGGCAAGTAAACGCGGCCTGCAAAGCGTAATTTGCGGGCAGTCTTACAGTCTTACACATATTCAGGACGGTTTGAAACACGTTGGAGCGCAAACTAAGGGGAGGCATTAGCTCATCCGTACATCTACTCCTGAAAAAGTTGCACTGAATCGCAATGGGCATCTGAGTATGTGTATCTTAGATGTGGCCATTCAGATGTACTCCATGTTGTACAAATCAGAAGGTCTGCGGCGTTTTCTCAAATGTGAAAGGGCAACCTCCCACAAATCAGAAAAGCGATGTACTTTAAAAGCTTACCATTGCGTTGCACCTGTTTGGTATCGGTGTAAACGGATGTGCAACGTGTGAAAGATGCAATTTTAACCCTTAAATGCTTTTATTTTATAACTAAACAGAGCGGTGAGAATCACTGATGCTCCGCTTTCCAATCTATCCCTCAAAAAGGGTGCCAGCATTGTAGTCTTTGTCAACATTGCACAATGAAAGGCTCTTTAGGGGACCACCATTCTGAAACATGTTTCCATCTCCACATGGTAATAGGACGTGTATCGTTGAATGGTGTCTAGACACTAATAGGGGGGACTGGTCAACAAATCATTTCCACTGGTGTACAGCACCCAAGAAATGTGGTGATCACTATTGTGATCCTCTGCACAGTCTGTGTGTCTTTGAGTTTGCGCAGTGTAATGTAGTGCCCCTTTAAATGGGGGCGTGTTGAATCCTGACAAGACACGGGTCATCACTTTGTCATGTATGTTAACAAAAAGGGCCACTGCAGGCACGTGCGCACTGGAGTGGAGACCCAGTTAGTGGCAACTCCTGGCTCCTGTCATCATTCGTATGCGTCTGATTACCCTGTGACCACAGCCTTGTAGCTAGCATGGTCCTGTATGACCACAGTGCCTGGGCGTCATGTCCTGGGTGTCCCCAGTGTATCAGCACCAGCGGGTGATCCTGCTAGCAGAGGGTGCCCCCTCTAGTGTCATTTAATGTATGTTTGCAGTAAATCCAGGTGACCCTGGGAACTTAAGTCCTGCTCCGGTGCCCCCAGAGCACCTCATAACATTGTCAACGAGGACGGTGCACAGCCCTGGTCCCCCGTGCTGTTACTTAGCATGGGCTGTCAAGAAGTGCGTGCTTCAGTAATGGACAGCTCGAGGCAGTTCATCAAGCTCATAGAGCCCTTACAACGGATGAAGCAGGAGGAGGCGTGTGCCGTAGGCAGATGGCAAGGCAGCAAAACAACCAAAAGTGGGGAATGGCCATGGAAGGAGGCAGGCAACATATGTCCGCAGTGCAGATGTGACCTGCCGCACAACAATGAGTGTCCGGCAAAAGAGCACACGTGTGGCAGTTGCGGTAAAGATGGACACTTCGCATGGGTGTGCCTTGCACCGGCACCGGCCAGCTGAGGGAAGCCAGTACCCAAGGAGGAAGATAAACAAGGACAAACGTCAGGGAGGAAGTCGCCCAAGGTGAAGTGGTCCATGTCCTGAGAACCAGAGGCAGCAGTACATGCTCGAGGATGAAGAGGATGTGTTCCTTTTATCGTGTGGCAGCACTTGCGGCCAAGGACAGCTTTGTGTGGGAGGTCTGCCTGGAACGGAACGTCCAGCCTGGACAGTTTGATCCAGGGATACAGTGAGCAGCTGCCAGGAAGGAAGCACTCGTGTGAGGGTGCCAAAATTCTTGTCATGAGTTATTGTAGGTTAGCAGCGTTGTGGACTTGAATGCACCAAAGTTGGCAGCGGCTTTAGGTCCCTTGTTAAAGGTGTTCTATTTTGTTGCGTTATAATAAAGGAGGGATGTAATGTAGTGCCCCTTTAAATGGGGGCGTGTTGAATCCTGACAAGACACGGGTTATCAACGCATCATGTATGTCACGTCTTCCGGCTGTATGTCATTTGTGTGCGTGTCTGATTGCCGTGTGACCACGACCCTGTATCTAACCTGGGCCCGTGTGCTGCGTGCCCCCAGTGTATCATCACAAGCGAATGATCCTGCTGTCAGAGGGTGCCCCCTCTAGTGTCATTTACTGCGTCTTCGCAGTAAACCCAGGTGACCCTGGGAACTTACGTCCTGCTCCGGTGTCCCGGAGCACCTCATAACAAGCAGGAGGAATGCTGTTGCTGTATTTCGCACTTTCACATTGAACATATTTCTGCAATATAAAAATGGAACCGAAAGAAAACTTTGGGAAACATGGTTGCATATCAAACGGTATACCTTCTACTCAAATTACACAACTGGGGCAATATACTCAATTGCAGCACTTTTAGATTTAGCTAAGAACTTAATATTACATGAGCTGCGTTGTGATCCCTTATGTGTGGGCACTTAAGCACTTATTCTCAGAGGAGTTTTATTTATTTTTGTGGAAATGCTATCAAGGAAATGAGGGACATTTGCCCTCCCCCCCCTCATTAGTGAATGTTCTTATTACATTGCATGTTCTCCGAGAAACCATTCCAGAAGAAGATTTTGAACACATGTCACTCATCCAACTGTGTCTATATCTCATGAGTTGCAGGAGTGGACAGAGTGGGGGCCAAGGAGGGGCCACAGACTGCGGGTTGGCTTTCAATAGCTTGAGAAAACGGACGACATAACCAAGACACAGATGCAGGGGGCAAGGTTGCCTTCTAAAAACCAGGCTTGGGCTTCCATAATGAAGAATGACCGATTGACTCCATGCCACAGAGCCTCTGGACCTTCCCATTAAGGATGGAGGTCGTATCAGGGTGGGGACAGGAAGCCTCTGCATTCCACCAATATGGTGATCCCAGGGCATCATTCAAAGCCTAGAGGGACAACAAGAGAAATGGTGCATGGGAGCCGGTTAAACACAGGAAGTAAGCTTTTCACATCCTCAGGACACTGTGCATTCTCTAAGGTGGTGCCCCGGGCAAGTTCACATCACATGCTAAGCTTATTGCACCTCACCCTGGTGCAGTATAGCATGTGGTACACAATGCTTAATATAATTAACCCGGATGCAAAACAGTGTGCCTGCATGCAATAGACCTTTATCTCCTCCCCTCATTTTTAGATGATTTATAGTGAATGGGGGAGGTCAATTAGTTTCACCAAGATACATTTGGTTGACCTCTTGTTCCTTGAAAAGGTGCAAGCATGTTTCACTGATAGTGGTGTTTTATATGTGTGTTGAAGGTAGACAGGCAAACATTGCAAGACATGAATGCCCTGTAGTAGTTGAAAACCTACCACAGGCAAATATATCGTAGCTGTGTGCGCCTTACATAACCAACAGTGAATCAATAATCTTTTCAAATGCATTTTTACCATCCTTTTGATACCCAGGTTAGATTTGTGTCCCAGGCCTGAAAGGTCCTACAGCAGGTAATGTGGTAGGTGCTCCTATTGAAAGAGTGCTGTTCCGCACATGTGCACGTATCTGCTTTATCCTTAAGCTAGCACTATTATGGTTTGACATGGTTGGCTTGAAAAATTTACCCTATTTGGGAAACAAATTCAAGGGTTTTATTGTTTTGATTGATCAGACTACAGGGTGGTTCGTCTAAGGGAGATCCTTAACTACTCACTCAACCTCCTGTGGAATTCCTCCAACCTATCCCAGGATTCCCTATTCCCCCAAAGTGATGTAATGCCACTATTGCACTATTAATTTGGTAACCTCCACTGCCAAATGTAGCCAGGGTCGGGACAAGAAATGGGCCCGGACACCTCCAAAAAAGAACCCCCTCTCCTAAATAAAGTGACCCTCATCTATGAATCATGTCAATTCACAACTTTACAGAAAATGCTACTTATGGAGGGTTAATGGTGTTTGTTGCATGCAATGTTTTGTGTTTTCCATTGCCCCAGCATTTGATAATGATGTGTTATTTTAATAGTGCGTTTGCCAAAGCACTGTACATAGCACATATTTACATACACTAATTCCCAACCAAAGTAGTTGGTACGCACCTATCAACCTCTGATTAATGAAAGGCTGTGTTGGCCTTGCCAGGATTTGAACCTGCAACCTGCAGATCATGCACAGATCACAGCACCACCAGCGAGCGCTCAATTTGCTAGTCTATATTACTGGAGTAATGGGAGGAGCAAGCAGTTCCTTCCTTGTTCCCTCCCATCATCCACCACTCCCTTATCCCGCCCTCCCTTCCTTCCTCTCGATTGTTTTCTTTCTTTTTTCCTTTATTCCATCCTTTTTTCTTGCTTTCCCTTCCATATTCTCCCCTTTCTTCATGGGCATCTTTCCTCTCCTCCTTTCCTTCCTCTCTCACATTGTTTCCTTTCTGTCTACCTACCATCTTTCCTCTAAAGTTTGTTTTGGTTTCTTCAACTATTCCTCCTTATGTCTTTCCTTCCTCACTCTCTGTAATTCCTACCCCATTGTTATATTGGAAAATAGCAGTTAAAGATAAATTATTGAGCATGGGTCAACAGGCTAGGGCGCACTCGAGTTGCGTCAATGATGGGGTCTGCAGCATTCTTGAGTGTGATGAATCCATTTCAGACAGAAGCATTTAATCTAAGCATGCATGAACCCCACACTTGGGCCTGTCTAGGTATAGATCTCTCATGGGATAAGGGACCAGGATTTACAATGCTGTATGTGTTGTCCAGTCCTGCGGGTAAGGTGCCAGGAAAGGGTGATGTCTGCAAGCATGCAGTTTCAGCTACGACTTAACAATGCCACAATTCACCACCACCATGGTGCCACCACACACCTCATGCTGCTCAGACAATCCCCAATCTAAAGCAATGCCACACTACGGTTAACACCTCCCCAATTCTACCCAATTCTACAGTGTGAGAACCATCCCTTGTTAAATAAGGGTAACACACCTAAACTACCGAGGTGCGATTGCTGGCTGGAAAATTTGGAAAACTTTTCCTCAGCGCACCACGTGATGCTCATACCAGTATGACACACCGTGCTGCAGAACTGGCTCTAGCGATAATCTGGCCTTAGATTGCTGTATTTAGACTTTAGTGAAGTGAAGTGAGGAGCTCTCACTTTCCACAATTTCCTGTTTTTTGTTCAAAACCCTGAGCAAACATGTCCTACACCAGAAAACACATATTCAATGGAAATATGGTGCAATAAACCTTATGACTCTCAGGCTCCCCCCCAGGCATGCAAATCGCCCAAGAAAACAAGCCTTGATGCAACTTCAGAAAGGTTACTCAATGCAGCCACTGAATCTGAACCATACAGAGCCTCTGAGAGGTCCCTTACCGAGGGGCCTGTCACAAAAGTCCCAATGCACAGGGAAGCACAGAAAAAACATTGTTTCATATCATTTTGTGTATTGGGGTTCAGCTCTGCAAGTGCACAGGCACAATAAAAGGTAGGATCTGTACATTCAACAATACACCAAATGTGTATTTAAGCAGGCTTTTTGTAATAAGGGCCAGTGTTTAAATGCCAGGGACCGTGACTAACATTGGAATAAACAAAACAGAGCATTTAAGAGAGAATAATGAACGTACGCCTCAGGTATCACCAAATGCATCTGGCTGCCAGCACACATGTTCAGGTAAGGAGGAAGCAGTGTGCAAGGCATTCTGAGAAATAGTTTTTAAAAATTAAATTAGCTTAGCTGATTACCTGAATCCCCATATTCTGGAAATATAGTACATTTTGAAATACAATCCTAGGGTTTACAG